>NW_024346062.1:7815229-7815681 GCF_902729225.1 Pteropus medius | reverse complement strand
TACGTGTGTAACATATACATATATATATATAATATACACACGTATATACATATATACATATATATGTACATACGCACGGAAGTAGCTATGAAGAAGAAAACTGATAATATAAAAATAATCTTTTTGTCATAGAAAACATATGTGGATTTTTATACTTTGCTGTTTTAAATCGTCATCTCTTATTTTGTGTGCACTATCTCATCACAAATTGTATAAGTCAATATTACATCATTGTTAAAAAAAAAACACACCACTGAGAGACTGGGTCACTGTCTTTTAAGTATTTTCGATGGCAGGAACATTCCAATTACAACAGGAGGGTGCCAGTAGAAACCTAAAGATTGAGAGTAAAATCCTTTCTGGAGAGAATGAGATGAGAAGATGCAGAGGCTGGTCTACACAGTTCCGGGGACTGGTGACAGAAGATTTTTATTTAAATGTTTTATTCTTAA
>NW_024346062.1:7782271-7815218 GCF_902729225.1 Pteropus medius | reverse complement strand
AAAAAAAAAAGTTATTCAAATGCCTTGAAAGGAAGTAGACTTTGTGAGCTTTTGGATAAAATTTCAGGTAGTTTTTCAACTCTCCAAAAAAATAGGTATTTATCGAGAGCATGTATATGCAAGACCTCATGAGAGACAGAAATCAAAATAAGTTATATCTGCCTTCTATGTGTTTATATTCTATTGGGGTAAACAAAGTACGTATATGAATAGAATACAGGTAGGTTAAACTTAGTGAACTGGACACATATGTCTATCTTGTACCCTCTTGAAATACCACTAAAAGTAAAGGACTAAAAAGATATGAACCCATAAGCATAACCAGAATGGGAGATTATACAACAATAGAGCAAGCCAATTTTAGAAGATAGAAATGGATGAAAATGTTGCCAGAGGTGGAAAAGCTAATTCTACATCCCTACAGATGGTAATGGCAATGAAAAACAAGTCACGTTTTGCTACGGGACCCAGAAAGTCTCAGAAATCAGATACTTGGTTTCACTGAAGACAGGAACAAATCCTGGAATCAAAAACCAGGGAATTGGTTAAACATTTCCATAACCAGAAACTAGAACTCCTTGTTCCTCTTTCCCTCTCCAATATTAATATAGAGTAGGGTTTTTATTTAATGGAAAGAATTGAACCAGCAGTGGAAGGGAAGAAACTATATATGAAAAGAGGAGAACAAAATGAAAGTCATCATAGTAAATGGCAACCCTTTCTGACATCCCTGAATCGCTTGGTTGTAAGAAGCAAGGTAGGAGAATGAATCGTCTCTGAAGGTTCTGAGCCATCACATAGTGTCTGTCTATATCTGTCTACAGAGACTGATCTAAATCACTCATCTAAAGGGTTATGTCTCTAGCCAGCAGTGAAACCCACCAATAGACAAATTCCACCTTACACAATTTCCAAAGAACTTTTTACAGTTTCATTCTTCAATGTGAATGGGCAACAACTCAGCCGGCATCTGAGGATAGCCTCCAACAAGAAAGGCAGAAGAAAGAGAGAAAACCAAAAACAACTCAGAGTTAGATATAGATAAGACAGGAAACAGAAGAAATGCACTCTTCTCACACCTCAAATCTATTAAGAAAATCTTTAGAAAGCTGAAAGTACTGCATGTGTAAATCAAGAACAAGATGACATTAAAAAGAACACTTAGAAAATAAAAAAAGAAATTATACATAAGACAGCCAATATAATAAAACAATAAAAAGTTTGGAAGTTAATACTGTTTTTAAGAAAGAAAAAGACAAATAAGTGGACAAAAGGTGAAAAAAATAAGACTATTAGAAGAGTAATCCAGAAAGGCCAATATCTGACTCATAAATTTCCAGAAAAGCAATGGGAAAAATGAACAAAGAAATCATGTAAGGAAATTTCCCAGAACTAAAGACATAGATTTCCACATTAAAAGAGCCCACTTACATACCCAGCATGAGGGTTGACAGAAGATCTTTACCAACACACCTAACAGGGAGATTTTAGGACAAGAATATAAAGAAGACTCTTTAAAATCCAGGAGAGGAAAAGTAGCTTATACACAAAGAATCAAGAATTATCATGCCATCAAACTTTTTAGTAGCAACACTGGAAGCTTAGAATTCTAAATCCATTCAAACTATAAATCGAGCACGCAGTAGAACAAACACATTTTGCATATGAGATCTCAGAAAATTTGCTTCCAAAGCATCCTTTTACAGAAGCCACTTACAAAAGCTCTAACAAAATGAAGGCATAACTAAGATAGAAAACGATATGGGTACTAGGACGCAGGGATTCCACGCAGGAGAGATAAGGAGGGAATAACTGTCGTAACAACAGAGTCAGGGCTAGAGGACAAACAGTCTAGACAGGAGAAGGGGAATGGAGGGTTCTAGAAGAGCTGGGACAAGAGATCGCTTATTTTCATTCTAAGCATGATCAATTGACTTAAAAATGTTCAGTTTTTTACATTTTTAACTTTGATAAAAAAAGTGAGTTAAGATAATGCTTTTAAGAACATACTATGTGCTATTAAATTTGCAAGCACGATGCTGTGGATATTGAGGAAACAGATTCATTTTGCCTAGAAGGCAGTTTTCATGGAGGAAGGTGAATTTTGAAGAGTGAGCATGGCAGAGACTGTCAGTGTTTGGCAAGCATCTGTGTTCTCCTCTACATGTTGCAGACTTCTTTGAAGTTAGACTGGGCACATGTGACTAACTGGGTTGTAGCCAATGGGATGTGAATGGAAGAGATATGAGTCATTCGTAGGCCTTGCCCTTAAAATAGTCCTGCAAAATCCTTTGGTCATTTTTTCTTTCTCCATGGTAACAACATTGGGGGTAAGATTCCAGATGTGAGGAGGGTACCTAACCCACATTTGACTTTGTATGAATGAGAAATAAACTTTATGTGTAAACCACTGAGATTTGGAGCTTTACTTGTTAACACAGATGCTTTATATATAGGCCATATAGAAGGTAACAGGCAGCATAGAAGAGTTACTAATGGCAGAGATTCTGGAACCAGACTGACTGCGTTTAAATCCTAGTGCCACCACTTATTAGCTATGGGACCTTTGGAAAGTTAATTTTAATGTTTCTGAGCCTCACTTCCTTCCCCCTTAAAATCAGAGCAATAATAGTACCTATCTTGTAAAGTCGCCGTAAGGATTAAGTAAGTTAATATAAAAAGCACTTAGAACAGTTTTTAGCACATAGTAGGTTCTGTGTAAGTGTTGGCCATTGTTATTATTTCAAAAGTAAGGAAGTAAGGAATGGTATCTTAAGGGGCAGTAATAGAATGAAATGGGTTGGTAAGTTCTCTTTGGGGTATAGTGTGAGAAAGTAGGAGTGGGGTATAAAGATGCCTAGGGTATATAGTTAGTGCATTTGTTTGGATTTGATCACGGAAAGAGACACACTAAAAGTGACATGAAATACAGGATTTATTACAGGTATTGGACTATACATAATTTTGGGAGCTGGGGGAATAATTGTGAAAAGTTGCTACCTCTGCTTTTGGGGCCTAAAGATCAGCAGGATTGGCAATTGGGAAGAGAAGCTGTATGTAAAGAGGGTGAGAGCAAAGACAAATGTTGCATTGGAAGCTGCTGCAGTTATCACCACTTCTAACCTTGATGACATAAGTGCCCTGCAGAAGGACAGTAAGGTGATCCAGTAGATTCAGCATCAATGTGTGTAAGTGACAATGAAGTCTAGGACCCTACATCAAATGACTTTCAGAAAAAAATGGCTCCTGTTTCACTTTGGTTGCCAAACCCCCATGAAACTTTCTCTTCTGGTCAACTCACCCAGAATCACACAAGGTATAGACTTTGGGAAATGGAGGTCCAGATTAGGGTTAAACTGTAGAGGGGCCCTGGATGACAGGCTGATGAATATGGGTTTTCTTGTGTTGGCTATGAAGGGCTGTTGAAAGATGACAAGATTAGTAGATTCAGAATTGAAAGCTGGAGAACCTTCAGCTAAATTGCTTTTGAGGATGTTGATACGTTGTTAGAGTTGATTTTATTAACTGTTTATTACATACATATTGTGTATTTGTAAACCAATTTTACCTCCTCTCTTAGGAAGGCTCACTGCACTTCTATTTTTTCTGTTCATAAAGAGTAATATTTATCACCAGTACATTTTGATAATTCCAGGGACAGAGAGTGTTAGACATAGTGGATACGATTCAGTGTCATTGCCAGTGAAATAGTAATAATATCATCTGTTTTTAAAATGCTTTAGGGCCTTTGGGGGAAGAATGTTGCTGGAAGTAGATATATAGTTAAAAAGGATATTCAAGATGAATGATGCTTATATGGTGATGGCTTAATAATGTGTTTCAGAGGGACAGGTGAACTGCAGTGTTTGAGAAAAATGAATGTTGCAACTTAATGGCACAAGCTGTCCATGCTTAATCATTTTAAAGAGTAGTTCTCCTTCTTGACAGTGTTGGAAACAAAGGTGTAGTGACTCTCCAAACAGAAAAATTGCTCACAACATGATTTTTATGGAGCTGGATACGTTCTTCTCCATCAATAGAAATTCCCTTATCTTTCAAGGTCTACATATTTATATTTTTTTCCTCAAAAACTTCTCTGATGGCTTCATCCAGAAGGCATATTTAATTTTCATGGTACTTTATATTAGATTTTGAAAAATTATTCTTATTATTTACTTCTATCTTTCAACTGAGATACAAAGCAGGGAAAACAATGAGAGATCTGGGTTAGAATCCTAGTTCTCCATTAATTGCGTAACTTTGGGCAAGGTACTTAACATCTCTTAGAGTTTAATCTTAATTTCCTTAAGTTTTGAAAAATCTTATTGGAACAGCTATCCTATAGGTATAACATGAATGCTAATCTCCCTCTTGTTTTTTCTTTCTTTAAATTTATTACAGCACTCCCAATGGGTTTTAATCACTTTAAAGATGAGTATTATCTTAATCATTGTTAAAACAGACAGAGACAAAAAGATATTAATCATTGTTGACTCTCAGCATTTAGCCCAATGTCTGACTAAAGTATTCAGTATAATGGCATGATGAATAGATTAAAGAACATGAAAGTAACCCACTCTAGTTTGGGTTCCTACTGAATAACGCTTCTGGGAATGGGGCAGAGTTTTGATCTGGAGTCTTGTTATATACCTTCCAAGGGCACTTATTTCATCAGAGGATGAAGGCTGCACATCTCAACGGAGCTTCTATGCTGACATCCACTGCTGAAGGGTAAACAAAATCAAAAGTACTTCCGGAGAGAACAGAAAGGAACTTTTGAGGTTCCCCATCCCTAGTTTTCACCAACACCCAGGGGATGCTTTCAGAAGTAGAGCATGATGGAGTGTTGGTTCCCAGAAGTCCACCTTTCTGTCTTAAGCAAATGTCAAAGCAAAGGCAGCCTTTCTGAGAGCACTTCCTCCCATGCTGGGCCCTACTGAAAGACCATTATTAACCCCAACAATTCATGTCCAAGTGGTATCAATCATTTGGGTCACACAATGCCTGACTGTAAATTATGACATTATCTCTGAGTAGGAAGGTGATAATAATAATAATCATTAAAAAAAAAATGTCTCGGCATGGTCCCAGCCGGCTGAGGAAGACCTTAGCCGGATCTGTCATATTTGTTCTGAACATGAAAGGCTTGGCTGTTCGCTTGCAGGCCCATACATCACTGGACCTGTCATGGGTTTCTGTAGGACTAGTTGACACAGCTCAGAACAGCAGCTGCTGGATGGCTTTGGGGAGCCTGACTCAAGAAACAGTTGCTGGGGTACAGGGACCACAAGCATTCTTGCCAAGACTGACATCCTGTTGTGCTGTCCTGCCACTGCCCTCAGTAAGTCACAACGAGGAGTAAACTGCTGTCACTGAGATGAAAGGCCCCTTTCCTCTGATCTCTCCACTACAAAATTACTTCAGTGCCACACTGTATTTTATGTCAATACCTATTTTATTTTTCAAAATTGAAAAAGATATAAGTACATTGTTCCCTGAATTCCTGATGCTCTGGGTAACCTAGCAACCGAGTATGCCACATAGCACACAACAGAATATTATCATGCACTCCACTCAACTAACAAGCAAGCAGCACAGATTTCCCTTGCAGATGATTTAGGCTAAATTAACAGTTAATAGTTGCTATTAATATTAAAAATAATAATAACCTCCCTTGTTCATTTCTTAGAGCTGGATTTGTAGGGAATAATGCTTGTTTCTAATTGTACATGTGAGAGAATGTTTTTCACTGAGCCTACATTTTCCTAGCGATTTGCATGGGATTTAGGTAGCCAGCAGCATGCTGCAAAGTGATAATCACATGAAACAGGAGAATACATTCAGGACATTTGGAAACCATGCAAAATTTTCAAGTTCAAAATTGACTCACGCTTTTCACCTCTTGGAAGATGCTGTCAATAAGGGGCTTATGTGCACTGATTAGGCTGTTTAGCCGTGCTGACACTGCCCCCAATTCTCAGAGAAGGCTGCCAGGAAGCCCTCTGGCAAGCAGCTCTAGGGCAAGAATAAAGCAGGAACAAGAGTCAGGGTCAGGGAGAAGTTCAAGGAGCTCTGACCTGAAAGAACATGGACAAGGTCATAGCACAGAGCAAGAGTCTAGTAAAAAATGGCAGAGGTTACAGGGAAGAGAAGAAAGAGTAAAACAAGTCAAACAGAACAAAGGAGGCAAAAAGGACACCCCCGGGAATAGGAGGTAGAGCGTGAAACACATGTAGGATCATGAAATGGAAGGTGGGTGGGCTCTCTTTTTGATAATGGACAGGAAGTTCATGAGCTGGTGGGTAGGTACCTATCACAGCTTTTATGTCCATTTGCCATTCACTTTAGATTTCCTTTTGAGATACCCCATCTATTAGTGTTTTGTGAATATCAGCTACTTAGTTAAACACACACATATTTTCATTAATGAGGTTTTGTGAATAATTCACTGTTCATTCTCTTTTCCAATTTAATTTGGTAGCTTCTTTCCTAAGCCACTGGAACTTTAAGATGCCTTTGCAACTTCCTTAGAACTCAGACCTCAAAAAGAACCCTTAAAAAAGTCCTGCTGTTTTTCTCCTTAACTAGTCACCTCAATCTGAAGAACTAAGGGCCTTTCATTTTGAGTATGTCCTGCTGCTTTTTAATAATCTACGGATGAATTAGGCATTTTTGCCTTCAGGTTAGTGCTGTTGCAAATAATGTTTTCTTCTAATAACGAAGAAAATATTTTAATACTTTCTGAGACCCCGAACAGCCTATTATATGAAAAAATGCCCAGTGTCTCATCTACATTGAATTAACTCCATTTGCAGATAAAGCTGATCCTTGAAATACTGTTGTTTTTTCTTAATTAGAACAAAAATTTAAGAGCACACTTTTCTTGTCAATAGGGCAAGGCAGTTTTGCTTATTTAGAAAACAAAATTGATTTTGATATTGTAGTCAGGAACAGCCCTTGCTGTGTCTGGTTTCTAAGTGCTCACAGTTTTTGCTGATTAAGTAGCAAACCATTTGGTTGCACTCCTTGCCACCGGGGACCTAACAGGACACTAAATATCATTGCAGTGCAGCAAAGCATGGAGATGCTCTGAGGACAGCAGAGCTGAAAACATAAGTACAATGCATAAGCTTTTGACTGGATGGCAGAAGGGCGATGGGAATCCATGAATCAACATTAATCTGAAATCGTGCAGTATTTGGATTTGCTCAAATTTTAAGAAAAGTATTTTAGAAAGCAGAGAACTAGTGTGATGATTTTTCTATGGAAGCGTAGAAGAATCAGCTGCTTTGAAAGAGTCCACATAAACGTATTTGTGACCAAACACTTGTAAAAGCCAGACCACCCACGGGGAATGTGTTCTTGTCAAAGTCGCAGTGGAGTGACCTGTGCATCGGAGGGTTTCTGTTGCTGAGGTGATGGGTTGGGAGGCCGGGGAGAGACGGTGCTTTCTGAATTTGTAAGAGCCCTCAGGGCAGTGGCACAGAAAGGATGCACCCCTGAGTGCATTAGAATCAATCTGTTAATTGTTTCAGGTGTGGAATTGTAGGGAGAGTGTGAGGTAAGGGTTGCTTCAAAGGAAGTTAACTTTTCTTTTTCCTGTTCTAAAATGCTTTCTGTTAAAAGACCATTGATACAGTGGAAAAATGTCTAGAGTGAAACTGAAAAATCCTAGGACAGATTAGAAAGACAATTGACTGAAATGTTCCTGGTTTTAGTGCATCATAGTGAGAAGTAGGGACTAGGAAATTCACTGTCAGTGAGGAGATCATGGCCCTTGTTTTCATCTGAAAACAGCTGTGAACAGATGGACATCGGTTTTAAAGAGTGGCTTTAAAATCAAATTTGAACTTTGAGTTTTATATTGTAAAATACTAATACTACAAAAACACCAAATATGAAAAAAATCCTTCAGAGATATCTAGACAGACCAAAAAATGATCCTCATAGGCTAAATGTGGGTTGATGTAGGTAAGTGTACACAACCCCTCACCCTGCTGTCACCCCAGGATGAGGATGGCCCTAGCCATACTACAGTTATATACCGAGAATTTGAGAATCTCTCTCAAATATAAGGGTGACGTGGGCATCATTTGCCCTCAGTAAATTTTCATGCTTTTCAGGGTTGGGTCTTGCTTCCTTCTTCCACAGATCCCTCCCATTCCAGGGAGGTAGTATCTATAGGCCTCTCACTAAAATTACAGTGTTTGGTCACTTCCCACCTTCTCAGTGGAGTATCTATATCATAAAAGCAGACGGTTGGAGTGGATATCATTTCACCCAAAGAAATACAATGTTAGTGATGGCGTTCTGGACATCCCAGTGAAGGAGATTTATTCTGATGGAGGACAAGTTCCGTATCTGTCAAATTATATCATGCCAGCATGCTGCCTAGAACTATAACCACACTCTATCTTTCAGTTGAGTGCCAAAGGCCTTACGACACATTCAGTGTTTCAAAACTTTTTATCAGAACATTCAACTTGGTTAAAATCTATTGTTTCAGACAGAATTTTTGCCTATTTACAAATGCTGCCTTGCCTTATATTTTAAATTTAAGTTAATAAAAGAAGATAATAGTAGGTTAAAAACCATTTGTAGGAAACATCTTGTAGGATATTTGATAAAGACAATGATAGGCAATATATATATATCATTTTACTCTGCTTAAAGGTCAATATAATATGTTTAAAAAAGTGTTAGAAGACATTAGAGGGTAATTCAATATGCTGGAAAATAGAACAATGTTTAAGCAATCTTCTTAAAAATACGACTATGGTACAATTTCAAAAACAAACAACAAACAATCAAAAACCAAAACAAGTCTCTTCTGTGATTTCAAATTAGATATTTTTATTAATATGCTAAAAAACAATGGTACTAATTTTCTTTCACCTATCTCTTTTTTCTCATTTTTCTCTTCCACTATCTGCCCCTTTTTGGAATTGGTCAGACATATACTGGAAAACAGGAGTCCCATTACACTGTTCCTGCTCCCATGGAAGCAGCTATTTGCTCTGGGCAAGTGAGGTAGGGAGACTGTAGGATACTGTGTTTGGCAGTACTGCCTACTATTCCCTAACATGGAGTATGTATAGTGGGCATTTATGATAACCATGCTTACAGTTTCATAACAAATCCTGTTTTGTTTTAGTGCTCCCCACAGTAGCTTTCCTTTGCAATTTTGTGAGTGGTATGTTCAAATTCAAGTGGGGCAGTTTGCTTGGATTTTGTGTCATGTGTGAAGCTACCTGGCAAGTTAAGACTGCATAGGTTTCCTAAAGATGTTCTGTTAGACAAGAATCCAGAGCACTGAGAGGGATGTGAGTTGGGAGGGCCCGCCACGTCATATCTTAGGAGCCCAGGATGCCTGGCAAAGAGAGATGGCTGTTTTCCCTTGTTCCTGAATAATTCAGTGCACTTCCTTGGAGCCCTTATTTCTTTTCAAGTATGTAGCAGACATCGAAAAACTTGCTGGAGAAGGTTTAAAATTTCTTTCTTATTAAGATAAAAATTCTGAAATAATCATATTTTTTCAAACCAGAGAAAAGAAAAAAGTTAAATAAGGAAGTTTGAATTTGTATTTCCTATGGCCTGACCTAAGCCCTTTGCATTGAAGTATTTAAAATGTATATAGAAAAAAAATGTATAGAGAAAAATTGAAGAGGCATTTTTATTTAAAAAAATGGAGTGCCTATCTCTGAATTTAAACATGAACTTTAGTCACAATTTTTTCTATGTTTTTGAATTGTCATGATCAAAATGCCAACTATAGAGTGAATGGCTGATAAAAGAACTGATTAGTTCACACTTTAAAAAATGTTTCTAGTTTCTTTTATTCCAGGTACAACAAGCAAAACACACTGGGACAAGCTAGAGATCTGTCTTCTAAATTGAGGGGATAGCTTTGGCCTTATTTTCTTACTCTGAGCAGCTGGGAAGTAAATTATGTATTGTATGTGTGTATTGCGTGTTATGAAATAATGGCGTGTCGCGTGTGTCTTGTATGTGTCTGTGCGTCTTTGGCGCTACACAAAGTGCATCTTTAAGAGATGCTATTAGTTAATATGTTTCAGTCTATGGTTATTTTTTCCTAATAATTTACAATACCATAACATATATTTACCGAATTTATATAACACTTGGAAATCTGTTTATTTCCCTAGAAATTGCAGAAAAAAATTGCTTTATTTCAAGATAGATGATTTACTTAAAATGATGACAACAAAAAAGCAAAAAAGAAAGCAAACAATAGCAATAACAAACAAGATTACTCCACTCCAAAACATACTCACATATAAACAAAACCTTTATCAGTTAAGTCCATTAGTTCTAGCCACAAACTGCAGACAACCAAGTTAGGTATCAGAGGAATATTCTGCTCTGGTCATCTCCCTACAGGGTCATTTGCTTGGCAGTAGGACAATGCTAGACACATGCTAACAGGGTTAATTGCAGCCACACGTAGGTTTTCTTTTTGGATGACAGGGCACTGTCTTAAAATTGATCTGCACACTGTTGAGGGACTAATTCTGAACTTCCTTTCAGCCCTGTCCTCACCCCATGACAGACCGCTGCTATCTACAAGCCCTTGGACACACTCGTCTGGGTTTGCACGAAGTATGGGAACAGGCACAGAGGTGGGTCAGAGGGCATGGAGCCAATGTCACTACGTGCATGTTTCTGCTTTTGTGCTAGCCCTGGCTTCGTCCTACTTTATGCAGATTCCATCTCTGCGAGAACCCGATTGTGCCATATGGGATTCCTGTGTATCACTAGTGAGGACACATGCCTGTGGGAACTATTCTAATGAAGGACCAGCCCAGGCACTGCTGCCTAAACAGTTGCTTTTCCCAGGAGAACTTTTGTAAGGGGAGCTTATGAAGTCTGGGGGCCAAGACATTGTCAATGTCTGGGAAAAGAGTGGTGTGTCTGGTTCTTTAGAGTGTGTGTATGGAAATGGGAAGTTTTAGGGTAGAATTTTCTGAAGAAAAAATTTGTTTTCTTTGTATTTCTGTTCACCTTGATTTTTCTCTTTTTTGTCCTTTGTTCTTTTATTATAATTTTTTTTGTGTGCATTGTCTTGTATATTTGCTTTTATCACTTATGATGTCTGCTTTTTTCCATCTAATATGCTTAATTTTAAAATATCGTGCTTGGATTTTCTCCCTGGTAAATTCGGTTGCTCATCTGTTACTTAAAGCCACATTTCCCTTGTCATTCTGCATTCCTTTATTAACCCTCATAAATTTTGAAGCTACATTCTTCCTCTTTTCCTCCTATGTGCTATAACTTTGTACATTTCTTTTCCTCAGCATTGATCCTCCTCTCTTTTCCTTTTTCCAAAACTTGTTGTTTGTAACTCTGTCTTATGGTTTCATTTAATTATTTTTGATAGAAGCATTCACTTTATAGTAACTAAATAAATGTAATAACAGCATTCTTTTTGTCATTCTCTATTTTCTACTCAGTATTCTTTCCATTTTTACCTTTTTTTTAAAGAACTTCATCATTTTATTCCTCTTTCTAAACTCAGATGTAATTCTTGATTTCTGTTTCATAATGCATCCATCTCTAAATCCCAGGTTCTCTGTACTCCATTTTCTTTTTAGATATATATTTCTCTTCTCTTTATAGTTTAAGTGAAGCATTTTATTGATGGCAGATTTTATTTTGCTTTGTTTTACTAGTAAGTATCCTCTGTATAGAGCTACTACTTTTCAGAATTTGAGATTGAGTCTTGCATACTTGACTCCGATAGTCAGATGATCTGTATAGAGACCCAACTCAGTCTCTAGTTACAGGTTCACCTATATCACTTATTCACTCACTCATTCATTACTTACTGAATTTATTAAACATGTTTCAATGTCCAGTCTGTGCTGTGTTGGTCCTAGGAAAATATCTGTTCATTTGTGTCTATGATTATCCTGATACGAGAATTCTCCATTTAAAATAACTCTCTTCTAGACTGGTTGATTCATTTTGGTGGAGCATTGAGGCTTTCTTCAACAAGAAGGACAATTATGAACTATGACTATTTTCCTGATGACAGTTTTTAAAGTTGTCAATAGAAAAAGAATATTAAGAGCTGAGACCTACAAGGTTTTTCTCTGCCTTACGTACTTCAATTGAATTGCTTGTCTGTTTCCAGATAACCTTGGTCTTTCATAAAGACATATCTCTGGAGTTAGTTTCAGTTGTATTTATAGCTGGAGGTGAACCAATAAGTAGGGGTTTTCGTGCCTGTGGATGGTATGTTTTAATAGGTGCTGAGGAGCCTCTTGGCTTCCCCCAAATACCTGTGGGGCTTATACCTAATACTCTTTAGTTTTGAAATTCATTCTTTAGTTTAAGAAATAGTTTTGTGTTAAAATATAAGATCTTTTCTCCTAGAGGATATATTTTGGTTGCCAGAGGAAGCCAGCTTTAGGAAGAAAATTAGAAAATGTGGGGAAGTTCAGTAGTATTACAAATACAAGAAATTTGTGTTTTGCTTATTGTCAGGACTACTACAAAAGCAACTATTTGCCATAGATTAAAACTTTTCATCATCCTTCATTGTCACAGTGTTTAAAGGTCCTGGCTTATACATGCTGAACCAGAACAACTTTTAATGGGGCTTCCTTTCACTTTCAAAAATATCCCAGTTTTACAAAAATATATGGTCATCCTTCTTCTAGGTAACATTTTACAAAAATATATGGTCATCCTTCTTCTAGGTAACACGGTAGAGTGGAGGAGATAAAGGAGAAACCTTTTAGAACAAAGTTATATTTATTGCTCTTAAAATTATTTAATTCATTTATTTCATATTAAACTTTTCTTTGTTGCTTTGTTGATAATCGTGTATTTCCTGCTATAGTCTCCATTTCTTTCAATTTGTCTTTTTGATTCTTTATTCATTGTCACTACTTTTTCATGTAATTGATTGTACTTTACATACATTTTCCTATTCTGACCTGAGAATAGACATATTCCTACCTGAGAATAGACATATTCCTCCAGTCCTCTGATCTGATGTCCTATTAAAGGCTGATGCATGGCCTTCTGGGAGATTTTATTCTGGAAGTTTTCATGTTGTAAATGACCATCTTGGGAGAAATCTTTATTTTGGAAGTTCTCATGTTGTAAAGTTTAGAGCAGGAGATTAAGGGTTAAACTTTTGCATCCTCCATTTATAGGCTATGTGATTTTCAATAAGTTATTTCACCTCCCTACACCTTGGTTTCCTATTCTATAAAGTGAGGATAATACTATTTATCCCTCAGGGATATTGTGAGAATTAAATGAGACCATGTACACAAAAGGGTCTGACACAGAGAAGCAGAATGAAAATATATACCACTCCCTTCTGGGGGTTTCATTTGAGGTAAATTATTCTTTTAAAGAGGTGATCTCTAAAGAGCGATATTGCTATACTTCAGTTCATTAGTGCAAATATCCATGGTCTTGAGGGGATTACCTTCTTGGTGCCAATTTACTTCTGGTTATCTTTTTTCCAGAATAAAGTTCATTGTCTCAGATATCACCTTAGGATATTCAGGAGATATGAAAATATTCTTTCAAGTTCCATGAGGAAGCAATGTTACTGAAAGTCAATTTCTGGCCAAAAGCACATGTTTTCCCAGGTTTTCAGGGAAATGTTCATGAACACCGAAAAGGTATCATTTCCATTATGTTTTTTTTTTTTTTTTAAACAAGAAACGAAAAACCAGACTTAAAAAAAAAAAACCAAACTTGAATCTCAAACAACTTTTCTGGATCTCTATTAGTGCCTTGTGAAGCTCTCCTAGCCTCTTTAAGTTTACAATGCTCAGTGGTAGATTTTCAAAGTAACAACAAGAAATCCCTTTGTTACCTCTGTCATTACCTTGGCTGCATATCACTCTAACCATCTTTCATCAAGGATTTTTAAAAGAAAGAAAATCAGACCTTTTCTGACTTCTGTTTTGTTTTTTAAATCAACTAGCATTTAATATAGAGAATGTTTTTAAATTTTCATTTGAACTCAAACCCATGTCAATGTGACTCTGATTTAGATTAAATTTAGATTTAAAAAGTAGGGAAATAAAAAAAAAATTCTCTCTAGTCCAATTTTGCTTCCTTTTACCATTTATTCAAATATATAGTAGAAGACATTATAATAAGAAGTTTTTAAAATAAATTATGTTTAGGGTAGCTCCAGAGTTGTATTTTAAGTTCACATGAATATCATGATTTAGTATTGATTGGGGTACATTTGAAGAGGATTTGGGTAGGGCCCTATTCTTTTCCTTGACAGAAGAGAAAAAATTTATAGTATAGCAATGGGATTGCTTCTTCCTCCTTTGACCTACATTGCTGAAATGCCTATAAGGCTAGTCTGCATGCAACAAGACATTTCTTTGGTTGGTCTGGTGCTGGTTATCAGGCTAGATCCTATAGTTTCAATTTAGTTGAGAGCCAGAGCAAAGTCATTTTTTATCCCAGGAGCTTGCATGAAGGGGTACAGAGTGTTAAGAGACTCCTTATACATATCAGGCTGTACCAGCATCCTAAACTTGCTCCATAAAGATGAAATTTGTGTTCATCCTTTCAAAAGAAGATTCTAAGCCCTGATTTTCCATTGTCAGAGGTGATAAGCTACTATAGAGACTCAACTCGGTGAGCCACTAATCCCCATAAAAGGACAGCAAATGAAGAAGAGAGGTTAAGGTCATTGACTTGAAGCTACACTGTTCTTTACTGATAGAATGGATGTTAGCTAAAGAAAGTTCTTTTATTTTCAGAACTACTGTACCAAGGGAGAAAGCATGAATTTGCCACTATAGAAAATAACCTTGTTTGAAACACAACTAAGCCAATTAAAGAGATGGCTTCATTTTTTAGAGTTCCAAAAGAATGAAGCATGCTTTGTATAAAGGAAATAATGCCCTTACATGCCCAAGTTTTTCGTGATCATCTTGTTTTTCATCTAGGTTTTGTTGAGCTGCCACATGTGCATGCACATGCAGTGTGTTTATGCATAAGAGATACTTCTCTATTCAATAGAATAGATCAGCTTTACTCACTGATTCTGCGATAGCTTATGTATCAGTATATCTGCCTCTGCATTTTCTCGTATAGGAAGACAAATCATTTGACTAAAATGAAACCTTAAAAACACTTTTATTCTTTGAATATAAATGAACTCTACTACTGTTTCCATGTATTGTTCCTTACTTCTAATGTGTAATGCACATGAAAGCATTCCTGAATAGTGGCTTTTGTCAATCACTTGTTTGGAGGGTCTAAGGAGTTGCCGAGAGGTCACTATTCTAGAAACACATTTTATACAAAATGTGACTTACAGTTCACCAGTGTGTGTTCTCTAAATTACATTAGGGGACTAGGTAGACCATGGTAGTGTAGAGAATGCAGATAAGTGATAACTTCAAAAACATTTAACAAGGCCGTGGCTAGGTGCTGAACACTCAGAAATTTTAAAAATCAACCAAATGTTTTTTATTATTGAAGACATTAGAATATGATGGATACTATTGACACATACTGTTATTGTAATGGCAATATGACTACTGAATCCTTTCTAGCCTAGTATTATTTTCCTTACTGCAAATATTCTATATTGCTTGTTTGTATTTTATTAAAATTTTTGGGGTGACATTGGTTAATACAGTCAAACAGAGTTCAAGTGTACAATTGCTAGTGATTCTTTTTTTTTTTTTTTTTTAGGCGAGGCAACCCTTGGTTGACCTCACAGATTGCAAGGAACTTGTCAGCTTACAATCCTTTATTTTTATTTTTATTTTTTTTAATGCCTACAGCACCTGATCTCCCTAGGTGGTCTCCCATCCAAGTACTAACCAGGCCAACCCTGCTTAGCTTCTGAGATCAGATGGAATCAGGCTCGTTCAGGGTGGCATGACTGTAGACTGACAGTGATTCTTGATGTACCCAGTTCTGACCGGAAGGCAAGGAAATTATCTGTGGATTGAAGTTACATTAATATTTACAGATCTGGGATAAAAATAAAGTATGATTCAAGTTGCATTTCAAGCATATTAGTTTTGTGTTGTTGCATAACAAATGACCACAGACTTACTTAATTAACATTCATATTTTAGCTCACAGAAGTCAAAAGTCTGGCACAGAAAGACTGGGGTGTCTGCTCAGGGTCTCACAAGCCTAAAATTAGGTTATCCGGGGGCTGTGTACTCCCAAGCTCACACACAGTTGTGGCAGAATTAAGTTCCTTGTGGTTATAGAACTGAAGATTCCACTCCCTTGGTGGCTATCAGCTGGGAGCTGCTTTCAGCTCCTAGAGCCCTCCACATTTTTTGCATGTGGCTTCTTCGAACCAGCAATGGAAAATCGTCTTCATGTCAAATCTCTTTCACATTTTAAATTTCATTTTTTTTTTTAGCTAAGGTTCTGTCCCTTTTTAAGGGCTCAGCTGATTAGGTCAGGTCTACTCTGAATAATTTTTCTTAGAGTCAACTGATTTGGGACTTAATTGCAATTGCAAAAGCTCTTTATAGCAGGACCTAAGGTAGTTGTTTGATTAATTACCTGGGAGAGGGTGTGTGGATGCCAGGGAGTAGAAATTTTGGAGGCTGAGAGTTCTGCCTACTTCACCAAGAATATTGTTCATCCAAATCTGAGTTAGTGGGGTTAATTTAATTTTTTTATTATAGAAAGAGTCCAGTAATAACAAAAGAATTTGGCCTTTGCCTTGGTGATCAGTAGCAAACCACTTGATTAATTACCTTAATCTTATACAGTTTCTATTGATATAGATGTAAAAATAAATATAAATAAAGACATGTACATATGGATATATACTTTATATCCCTGCAAGGGACAGTCCTAACATAACTGTATAAACGGAAACCAAAATGCAGTGGTCTGCTTAAATTAAGCAATTATTTATTATTTATTTAAATTTTGCTGTTTCAAGCACTGTCCCTGATGACGGAGATTGAAATTATTTTGAGTTAATTTCTAAATCTAATTAAATTTCAATTAAAATATCAAAAGTATTTTTAGGATATTCTAATTTATATGCAAGAATAAGCACGCAATAAGATAATTTTTTTAAAAAAGTATTAAGGAGGAAGAATACTCCAAATAGTACTTGATAATTTGGCAAGACTACAATGATTAACACAGAGAGGGTCAGTGCAGGAATGTAAGCAGATCAATGGAACATAATTTAAAACCTAGAAAAATTAGAAACATCCTGATATCTATATATGACTTTAATATAATTTTAATATATAATAAAGTTGGCATTTGAAATCACATATTATCTAATGAGAACTGTGAACTATTTGGGAAAAATGGAGCTAGATTTCTTTTTCATCATACATAAAAATCAATTCCAGATGATAAAAAAGAAAAGTTAACAATGAGAATTTAAAATTATATGACACCATGTTACATAAACTATATAAATGTCTAACCAATGTACTGTATATTTGAAACTAATAATAAAGTAAAATTTAAAAAAGATAAAATTATATGACATGATAAGGTGAATATTTATATTATTTTGGGACAAAAAAATCTTAAGAATAATTCCATAGCAGAAGCCAACATAGTAGTTGATAGATTAACCTCATAGGAAACAAACTGCTCTGCAGATCAGAAAACATCATAAATACAATAGAAGGGTAATTTATAAAATAAGAAAAAATGTTTCCACATATCTGGCAGGAAAGAGTTAATACCACTACTGCTTAATGAGCTTTTACAAATCAATAAGTAAGACAATTCAAGAAAAAAGCAAAAGGAATAAGTAGAAAATTTCCAATAAAGAAATACAAATGCCTTCCCTCAAAAAAAAAAAAAAAAGGAAAAAAAGAAAAATGCTCAAAGAAATTAAAATTAAAGCAATGACGTGTATTTTCACCTATAATAAACTGGTAAAAAAAATTTAAGTTTGTATATTAGGTGTTGGAGAGAATGTGGGTAAATGGGCATGCAGACTTTCTGGAAGCTAATCAAACAATTTGTAGAAAAATCCTCAGAGTGTGTATACTCTTTAACCTAGAATTCAGTTTTTATTAATATATCTTTTAAAATAGCTAAGAATATATACAAAGATTTAACCACAATATTCATTGTAATATTACTCATAAAAATTAGATATAGTATAAATGCCCAACAATAAATTATGGTAACTTCATATTATAGACAATTATATAATATTTTAAATTATTATATAAAATAACATTTCATTTCCTAATAAATGTTAATTATATATAAAATTTTAAAAATATCCTTTCTCCACTATATACAACTAACTTCCTCTCTCTCTCTTTATATACATAAAACAATTATTTATATAACAATTTTGTTTATAAATCATTTGATATCTATACATCTCCAAAGTTAACAATTTAATTGTCTCATAGCCCAAAAGTCAACTTAATTGTCCTTGAATTGTAGGATTATAGGTAATCTAAATTTATTTTAGCTTATTTTTATTTTATAAATTTTCTATGATAAATGTGATATTTTTAATGAATCATCCCACCATTATTATAGATATTTTAATTACACAAACAAAATTAGCAGTGAAACATAGCACGAAAAGCACAGATTTTGGAATCTGGTGGACCTGCATTTGAATCCTGGCTCATACCTCATTGTTTATCCTGTGGAAGGATTGTTTCTGGATCAGGTGCTTGCCCTGATCCAATCAGCCACGGCCAGAGAAAGCAGGTTCATGTGTTCAAACCGAGGCTGCTTAAGGACTAGTCATTAGCAGAGGTTGTGAATGCTGTAACTAGTCTCCGGTATGACAGAATGAACAAAGAACTATAATACAACAGGAAGTGGTAGGCTTTTGAACTGAATAAAATGCTATGGAATCATGGAGACAGGGAAAGAGGACTTCTGAGAAAATGTCATTGAAAAGATTACTTTCAAATGATCTATCAAGACAGTATAATTCACCAGCTAGAGAAGAGGAAGCAGCAGATAAAATGTATTAGAAGCAGAAGCGTCATCATGAAAGAAGCATTGATGCATGAAAAAACTGTATGTATTTGGAGAATAGTGGGAAGAATGATTATTAGACTGAGAAAATGCGGAAAATGACTAGAAAGTGACTAGAAAGGTAGGTGAGAGTTAGCTGGATTCCTGACTGTAAATATTTAGGGCAACCACTTTTGCTTGTTATTTCTGAAAATGATATTTCAGTTTCAAGAACCCCTAGCTGTCACCCAAGGATTCTCAGCCCTGGCAGCACTTTAGAATCACTTGGGAGTATTTAAAAAGCAGAGATGCTGGAGTCTGAACCTGGATCCAAAATCCACGTTTCTGGTCATTGGTCTTGAGTATATATTAAGAGCTTTCCAGGTGATTGAATTAGCAGCACAGAATGTTGAGCCACTGTTATAAACTATGTTATCTGACCTGTCCGTCTCCTGTTTTCTGTATAGTCTCTAACTCCCTCTTTTGGATTCAGGCTATTTAAAGATACATGCCAGGCTCATTGTTAGTCACTAGAAGATTACTAGTCTTGGCCTATGATTTTCTAAGACTATGGAGTTCACTGTATGACTTTTAGAGCTTGATAACATCTCTTGATAACTTTAATATATTTATCACATTCCAGTTTCTTTATGATTTGCAACTCTCAAATCTCTCAGATAAACTCACCAAGAAATTTCTACCATTACTCTTTTGTCCCAGAGCCAGGCTACTGGGGCCTGTCCAAGCGCCTCCATGGCAGGCATCTGTTTCCTGATTGCTCTGAAACACTCAGTCCCACAGCCCTTTTCTGCCTCTCTTAGCTACGACCAATCATTAATGGACTCTTCCCTTTGGGATTTTTACCTCTCATATGATATTTTACTCAAAAGTGGTTATAGCGTTTCTCCAATCTTCTTATAGGGCAAAATTTTAGCAGAGACTATAATTTACTCTTAAAACATTTATTTTTTCTTATAATGATCAATACTCTGACTCTTTTTTTTTTCCAGACTTAAAAATCTAGGCTTTCTTTATAACCACATTGTTTTTTAATACGGCGAATGTGAAAGAGGGCACAGGTAGGATGCAGATTATTTCAGTTACAGTGAGGGTTAGCCAGAATGCATAGGTTTCTCACCTTTAATGCTTTATAAGTGAAGCAGCGGATTTATTAACATAAAAGGCACCAACCATGGCCCCATAGTCCTAGAACTAATGAACACATAATAAATCCTGGCTCTCTTCAAACTCTGAATGACACAGGCTAAAGAAACACAGTCTTACAATCCATCAATTTCTATCTTACCTTGATAGCAGTCATGAATGCCTTTCAATGCCAAAGCAGGGCAGAGTTGTAATTCAAAAAGAGTAAGATTTTCAAACCTTGAAAAACCACTTTGGATTTATGGGCCAGAATCAAAATTTTATTCCTTCTCCCAACCGTGAAACTCTCAAAAAAAGGGCCATATGGGAGCTTACCTGCCTTGCCTTCACAGGAATGCAACAGACTGTAATGTTCTTTTATGGGCCTCAAATGCATCAACCCAAACTTTTTCACCTTTGAGACTCATAATCTATAAATATTCAAGAATCTCTCAATTTGCCTAAACATGAGTTGTCATACTGACTGTCGGTCGAGTGGATAATGAGGATCCTTCCTCTCATCTAATTACTCTCTGCCGACTGGTGTACTGCTCTGTCTCTTCAGATTTTGTCTTGGCTCTCTGATGTCTTTGCTACATTCTCAGCTTTTGGGATTTCTATAGCCCTCATATCTTTTGTCATTTAATATCATCTGGTATCTTCTGAAAAACAGTGATGATCTCTGAAAAACTAAATGCTGTCTTTTGGATGGTGAGAAACCTATACTTAAAGGGCTATTTAAAATTTTTCTAACAGCTGAAGACATGTTCCTGATTTTCTGTGCAAACATGATTAGATGTTCAATTTATAACTTAATTTAAGAATACATTATGTAATCTACTCTTAAAGAATGTGTTGGAACAAATACAGTTTTTCCAGAACTGAAGTGAAGTGCAACTAAAAATGTGCAGTAGTTTGGCCCACTGTTAGAAATAAAAGTTTTCCTCTGTGAATAAAAATAATAGCCCACCATGTATTGACTTTTGGAACATATCTATGATATAGGAATAGGTAATCGGTTAAAGGGATCAAAAGTTCTTTTTAAATATTTCTATCCACAAAACACTTTTATTAATACTGAAGGGGTGATTAAAATGAAAAGAAACAATTAAAAATAAACATTTTCAATTATGAAAATTGGCTGTGTAAAGGAAACTATATATTAAAGCATTAAAGTGAGATGATTGTGGTACCAGAGTATTCAGAGCCTATCCAGGTTGGCTCTTCCATTTTTCATAGAGACCAGACCATCAGGGAATTGCTGAGTTACACAGGAAGTGACTAGTAATGTGCCTCCATTATCGTGGTATTAGAGATAAAAATGGAATTGGGGATATTTGTCCCACATCCCCTTTGGTAAATGCTGAATATTTTAATGTTTTTATATAGAGAACTATGTGTGTATGTGTGTATATATATAAATTTATATATAGTTAACCCTTTCCTTTATAAGTATATGAGAAAGTAAACATTGAATTAGTGCTCATTATTACAAGCTATGGTTTCTGAGGTGATTCCCACTAATGCTGTATGCATCTTTTGATATATTACACTCTAATAAAATCAATAATTTATGTGATATTGTTGATGAAGAAGGCAATATGTAGCTAACATATGCATGTCTTCTTAATCAGTGTTTTTAAATCGTATCTGTTGAGATGGTAATGAGTTCTAAGAAAAAAGGATTCCCTGATGAAATAAGTTTGGAAAACCTGGCTTTAAGAAAGTTTATCTCAGTTTTTTTCTGTAGAGCTACTAGGAGTCTATAATAGTCTAATAAGCCCCATGATTTCCCCTGTTGGGGTAAACAATGTAATATTTCCCAAATATATTTGCCCATGGAACTCTTTTGTATGTTTCTTCACTAAATAATTATTAACATTCTACCAGGATGCTTGTGTCCTGAGAAACACAGTTTAGAAATGAAATTCTAAAAACTCTCTCAGTTTTTCATGTAACTCAATTCTAAGTATTTACGATCTCAACATTTCTTGGAGTTTTATTATGAGAAGAAGATAGTCCAGATGGGTTCTGTGACTTGCTAGTTGGCTCTCTGTTCTTCCTATTCCATTTGTCCAGAAAGTCTCCTTTGATATCCTGCTCTTCCCAGCTCCAGGGGACCCTCTTTCATTTCATACCATTTTATACCATTGTTTGTTTGATCGTGGTCCCCTTTCACAGAATTGCAGGTTCCTTGAGGTCAGGGGCCATGCATCCTGTTTCTTTGCATTCCCATTTCCTAGCACAAGGCCAATTGTTTATTAATTCGGCAAATTTATTTATTTATTTTTGACACTGCAAACAAGACAAGCAAGAATTCAGTCTTTCCAAACCTCTTACAGTCTATTGGAGGAGAAAAAGAAGTAATTGTCACAAGATATAAGAAATGCTGTGGTAGAAGAAATACATTCTCAGAGGGGCACTCTAGGGACGGTTTACTGAGGCGGGGATACCTATTTTGAAACCCAAAATAAACAAGAGCTAGTGGCAAGGGACATGTAATAGACTTTCATGGAATATGCATTGGAAGAATTAATATATTCCTGGAGGAAACAGAACCTCAATCACATTATTTTTAAGAAGCTGTTCTTTTTCCTTTCATCAGAAGCAGTTTCTTCTTAATTGTTAAAATTATTGAATCCATTTTTGAAGTTTCATTAAGTTTTTAGAGACATGCTAAAGAGGTTTACCTTCACAAAGATTTTATTGCCCTCACATTCTTACTGCTAATATTACTGGGATTCATTTCAAATTTTTATCAATACTAGTTTTTGGTACATATTTTCTGTGCAAAATAACTTTTATAACATTTACAATTAAAATTTTACATAAAAACATAGTAAAACAGTGCAATATTTACATTTGGCATGTATCTGCATCAAAGTATATTTTATAGATAAGTAACTTCCTATACTGAGTTTAATCATTATTATGGTGGTCAGTAATTTTTTAGAAACCCTTTGCATATATTCTCTCATTTGATATGATAAATTCACATTTTAAAATCGGTCATTAACTCTCCAAACACCCATGCAAAGTAGACAATACCAGCATTATTTGTTTCTAAGTATTCCCAACTCCACAGATGAAGAAGAAACTGAGTCAGAAAAATGAGAAATAATTAGTCTGACCATGAAGTGGTGTTACATAGGGCACTTAGGTATTTTTGGATTAACAAACATTTATTCATTTTGTTTCTTATGTAAATTTGGCGATTTCTTTATTTCCTGGATAAGCACTTCATTGTAGAGAACATTGTGAATTGCTCTTGGCCATCTTACATGAGAAATTATTTTTGCTTAGAGAAATAATAATTTATGCTTTAGTTTAGAGACCACATGATGCCTGGTGAAAAAGGGCTGTCTGATACAAATTTTAGTTTTGAGTCCCTGGCACTTTGATATTCATTTGCACAGAAGTTTCAAAATGTTTAAGCTATTTAGCTATTACTATTCTAGTGCGATAAGCAGGTGCAGACTACTTGCACACACAATGCTTTGTTATTTGTTATGTCTTTTGTTTTCTTAGCGTAGGTCTCAAAGTGTTCTTCAATGTTATAAAAGTGACTGTATGAGCAGTAGATTAAGATTTACCTCTGTCAGAGGTGGATTTTTTAAAATATTAAAATGGTAATCTGTTGTTAACCAATGATTGTTTATAAATGTAGTCAGAAAAAAAGGAAGATCATAATGTGGTTGACTCTTTGAGGATTAAAAATGACCAGATCAGTGGTCAGAAGACAGTGCATTAAATTTAACTGTCCTAGTTCTTTTTGCCCTACAGACTCAGAGGTTTGAATACAGAAACATCTCTTTTATCTAGAGATTATTAATTCATCTATTGAAACTAATGAGGAATGCAGCTAAGAGCAAGGGAAGGCAAAGAAATTTTTGAGAAGCAAACAGATGCCAAAATATCTTTGCTCTATATTTTACATATTAAAGATAAGGAGAATGCCTAGTTACCTCAATAATTTTAAAGTTGGTTATCGGTTTTCTAGATAATTAGAATTTGAATTAGAATATTAAAGTGACTACTGGACACGGGAATATTGAAAGCTGTAAACAGAGACAGTTGGAAGCCTGAAGAGATAAATGTAAATAAATAAAGATCAGATATAAGAAATAAAAAATAGCTGTATGGAAGAATTTCCTTTCAGTACAAACAAATTCAATATTAATAACCAATAAGAGTCTTAGTACCCAATAATTGATGTTTATTACAATGACTTCAAGTCATCAATAAAATGATGATTACATCAATATAATCGATTCGAGAAGGCAAGCGGGTATGAAGTACATTTCAGAAGGAGTTATATAAAAAGAATTGAAGTCAACAAAAATAGTCTTGATATTAATCTTCAGTTGTGTGGAAAAGTTTATCTGCTGTCATTGCCAAAAAATGAGGGATCATTATACTTTGTAAAGTAGCTGGGGTCTTCGTAATGGGGTTGAAATTTCCCCCAGACATTTAAATTTTTAAAAATAATATTGAAGGGCCCCAAATTTGGAGGCATTATTTTCTGGGTGATCCTATGAAATGAGAAAGATATAATAACTATTTTCTTTTTAATCATTTGCCCTTTCATTTGTTTTATCCTATTTTATTTTTCATGAAAATTTTGATGTCTCATCTCTGTGTCCTTTTCTCTTCAGAGAGCCATTTAATGTCTGTCAAATGTCATGTTGCTTATTATAATAACACCACATGGTTATATGTAACACCATAAAATATATGTATGTGACAGCTAGTCATAACTATGCCAATGAAGATGATCAGATTCCATTATACACTTTAAAAAGTCTATATGACATTTCCATCATAGGCTACTCCCATGATCATTTCTGTGGTGCTGATTTTTAAAGTCATCTTTCTTTTTTCCTTTCCTTCAAATTAACCATTACATGGGAAAAAAGATAATGCAAAGCAAAAATTATATTTTATAAACTTAAAGATACATTCTTTAAAATCTCAAACTTTTTCTATTAAACACAAGTGGTCAATGCATAAATTCTAGGCCATCTGAAACAAATTATTTGTGAGTATAAAGTAATGCTTCTCAACCATGTTGTTTTAGAAAATTTGCAAGAAAAAGTTTACAAAACAAGTACAAATCTCACATGAGTGTATAATATCAGAACAAGGCTATTTATTAAAGCAGGAAGTATTATTGAACAAAATGAAAAAAAAAAACTATGAGGTAATAAAAGGAGAAGTTGTTCCTGGAGAAAACAGAAAAGTAGAACTATAAGAAGCTTTCTATTTTTGTGACTTAGTAACAGGGAAGAAAGTGGAGTCAGAGTAGTCTTTAATATGCCGGAGTCCCATGATAACTACATCCAGCCTCTATATTCCTGTATTTGGAGCTGTGAAAGGACCTTAGGAGGAATCCTGTTACTCAGTTTGTTGCAATGACCATCAAAGTGGGCATTTCCAGGAGAGTCCCTCTGTTTCTTTCGGGATTGTGTCTTGTTTTTAGCAACTTTTATGTTTTTTAAAGCATTCCATTAAAAAGCCTCACAATAAAGATTTTACCCAACTGCAGCAGAAAGCTTTTAAACAGACCTGAAGTATCTCAATCATTTTCTTTGGATGTCTCTTAGAAATTAATTAAATTACAACCACTTTATAATGTTACTATAAGAACTTAAAATGGAGGAGACAAAATGTTTAATATTCCAAGCATGATCTAAATACACAATACAAAGAGATCTGAAAGAAAAGATTTTGGCTGATGTAGCTGAACTTTTTATAGAGAGCTATAATCAAGAAGAAAAAAAACACTAAAAATAGCCTATAAATAAAGTAAAATAAAAAACAAAACCTCAACTAAACCAACCATACAAAATCTCAGTGGTTACCTAACTTACACTTTATTTCATTTTCTTTCATGCTAAGGGAATGACTAGCTAATTAGGATTTTTCAATAAAACTGTGTGATCTCCCCCTTTTTTTACTTTGCATCTTCTTAGGTATCCACAAATACTATTTGTGCCAATTGTCTGAGAGAAAAATATAGACTAATTAAAATGCTAATCTTTAGTAAACACATAAGTACTTGCATGAAAATTAAATACTTGGGCTGCTAATTTATAAATACATGCTCACACAACAGGAACACTGCATCTAGTGTGGACTTCAGTCTTGGGCTTAACAGTCTCGTCTACATGTCAAATCCACTTCAGGGCTGAGAGTATCTACCATTGAAATCACCCTGTGTGCCTTCTCTCAAGAGCGTCTAAGGCGAAAAGAAAAGTGATGTGCACTTTGAGAAGATTATTTAAAACCTGCAGATTCATTAGGGGAGAACTTAATTGTGATCGAATCTATAATCCTTTCAGTTCATCCCATAAATAATAAGTCTGAACTCTATTGAGTCACATGGCCTCTTTTGCACAAACCTATAGAGGAGGGTCCTTAAAATTGAATAGATGGAACTGAATGGACCTGGGAAGTGGGAACTGGAATTTGATGGACAGCCTTTCACCTCTAGGTTATTGGTTTGTATCTGACCCAGGTGATGAAAAGTCGTTGTTCTACAATGGCTGTTTAGTAGTTTTCTGTGTAATGAGCTGTTGGCTCCAGTCCATTCCTCAGTGGACAGGTGTCTGCCCAAATTCCCAAATCACCATTCCACTTGTCAGTCACATTTGAGGTCAAGGGCTAAATAGGAACTGGGACCAAAATACTTTCTCATTCTGATGAGTACAAGCCTTCCTTTGTTGGTTGACTGGGTTGGGAAAAGGAAAACTGCCATAGTCACTGTTCATGCTCTGCCTATTTTCTATTAAGAAGATTTTATTGTTTAAGATTTTTATCATAATGAAAAATTGCTAGGTCCTCAAATGTGTATGTTTTTATTGTTGCACATCATGGAAAGAGATGCCTATATACATTCTCAGACCAGGGATACTAAACTTATTTGTCTAACTGCAACAGGGATATATTATGCATTCACATCTGACTTTTCTCAGCTGGCACAGGAGAATCGTGATATAGGTTCCAAATTCTGATAAAACTGGCAGATAGGAAATAGCCAATAGCAAAATAGTGTATGATATTTTGACTGAAAGAATGAACCCTCTTTGAGATATAAGAAGACATGTAGGAAAGTATTAATTGCATCTGGAACTTTATAAAATAGAGATAAAATGTTTTAATTTAGACCTGGTTTAAATACCTCCTACAACTATGGATTTATATTTATTAGCACTTCTGACTGGTCAAGGTCAGAAGCCAGAGGACTCAGATATTTTAACCTTGAACTCTTGGGAGGGTTTTCCACCACCAATATGTGATGCTGCTTTCTGCACAAATTAACAGTATATTTCAGACAAAGATATGATGTGTATAAGCGTTATACAGCTCTTGTTTACTTGCTTCTGTAGATCTAGTCTCTCTTCGTTTAAGAAAGATTGTGTAAACTTAGGTTATTTTTTATTTGGATGAAGTATATTGCTAAATATATTTCTAATTTATGAAACATGACCGGATTGAATGACAAACTTTAACTCAACCTTAATCATCCTGGACCTCCTTGCACATTTTTAAGCCTGAATCTGAGTTGCCAGCGAACTCATCACACTGTTTACAGATCTAATAGCAAACATTCTATAGCTATAGTTGTAAGAAACTGGAAAAAAAAAAAAGAAAATATTAGGAACCGTGAGATCTAATATGAAACCAAGGGTTTTATCATTTCTTGAGAGAGATATTTTCATATCTTTGGCTTGTTTTTTCTTAGGCCCACTGATAAATGAAATGTTTTTTAAAGCCTTTAAAAATTTTTTTAATTTTTAATTTTTAAAATTATTTTTTAATCACAGTTGACATATAATGTTATATCAATTTCAGATGCACACCTTAATAATTAGACATTTACATACCTTACGAAGCGATCACTCCGATTAGTCTTGTTTCCATTTGACACCATACATAGTTATTACAATATTATTGACTATATTCCCTGTGCTGTATGTTGCATCCCCATGACTGTTTTTTATATCTGACAATTTGTACTTCTTAATTCTTTTCTCTTTTTCACCTATGGATGCACATGTCTCTTCAAAGTAGTATTTTGTGTTTCTTCAGATAAATACCCAAAAGTGGGATAACTGAGTCCTTCTTTGTCTCTTGTTATAGCCTTTGTTTTAAAGGCTGTCTATCTTGCCTGGTATAAGTATTGCTACACAGCTTTTTTTGTTTCCATTTTCATAAAATATATTTTCCCACCTCTTTACTTTCAGTCTGTGTGTGTCTTTTGATCTGAAGAGAGTTTCTTGTAGGTAGCATATGTAAGGGTCTTGTTTTCTTATCCATTCAGCCATGCTATGTCTTTTTTTTTAGCAAAAATATTTTTATTAGTTTCAAATATGCAGCACAATGGTTATATAATTATGAAGTGATCTCCCTGATTACTCTAGTACCCATAGGCACTGTACACAGCCATTACAATATTATTGACTATATTCACATGCTGTGTCTTTTGGTTTTAGCATTTAATCCATTTACATTTAAAGTAATTATCAGTAGACATGGTTATTGCCATTTTATTATTCATATTGTTGATCTCTTCTTATTTTCTTCTTTTTGAAATCCTTTTAAAATTTTTTGTATTACTGGTTTAGTGATGATGAACTTTAGCTATTTTCTTGTCTGGGAAGCTCTTTATTTGTCCTTCAATTCTAAATGATAGCTTTGCTGGGTAGGGTAATCTTGGTGTTGGTCCTTGCTTTTCCTCACTTTGACTATTTTGTGTCAATCCCTTTTGGCCTCAGAGTTTCTGTTGGGAAATCAGCTGACAGTCTTATGGAGCAACTTTGTAGGTAACTAACTGCTTTTTTCTTGCCATTTTTAAGATTCCCTCTTTGTCTTTAAACTTTGGCATTTTAATTGTGATGTGTCTTGGTGTGGGCCTCTTTGGGTTCATCTTTTTAGGGACTCTCTGCACTTCCTGGGCTTGTATGTCTATTTCCTTTGCCAAGTTAGGGAAGTTTTCACTCATTATTTCTTGAAATAGGTTTTCAATTTCTTGTTCTCTCTCTCTTGGTACTACTATGATGTGAACGTTGGTTATACTTGATGTTGTTCCAGAGGTCCCTTCAACTATGCTCATTTTTTTGGATTCTTTTTTCTTTTTGATGTTCTGATTGGGTGTTTTCTACTACCTTATTTTCTAAATTGCTGATTTGATCCTCTGCTTTATCGAATCTACTGCTGATTCTTTATTTCAGTTATTGTAGTCTTCATTTCTATTTAATGTTTTCTATCCTCATTTTTATGTTTCCTATCTCTTTGTGGAAGTTCTCAATGAGATCATTGAGCATCCCTATAGGCAGTGTTTTGAACTCTGCACCTGGTCTCCATTTGTTTAATTCTCTTTTTTTTTTTTTTTTTTGGAGCTTTGTTCTGTTCTTTCATTTGGGACATGTTTCTTTGTCTCCCCATTTGGCTGCCTCCTCATTTTTGTTTCTATTTATTAAGTAGAGCTGCTATGTCTCCCAGTCTTAGTAGAGTGGCCTTCTGTAGTAAGTGTTCTGTGGGGACCAGTGGCACAGTCTTCGTTATCACATGAGCCAAGTGCTCCAGCTGTGTCCCTTGTGTGGGTTGTGTGTGTCCTCCTTGGTTGCTGTTTGCATATCAGTGGGAGGGATTGACCTTTGGGTTGATTGGTTAGGAGGACTGGCTGTGACCAGTGGAAGAGCTGTTGTGTAGGGGCTGACCCTATGAAGCAGAATTTGCTTTAGCAGGGCTCTTGTGCCTGCCAAAGGGTGTGTCTTTGGTAGAGGTGGTTGGGTGGTGTTCTGATGTGGTCTGAAGCTGGCCTCTCAGTGTGTTGGTTCTGGGGATTCTTGGAAGCAGCTCTGTTGCAGGTGAGGGTCAGCCTGTGTCCTGCCCAGGGCCACTGATATGAGGTACAAAGTGATCTGCAGATGGTTGCCACTTGTACTAGACTTGGAGGTACCTGGGAGAGGCTTAGCTGCAAACTGAGGTCAACTGCCACAAATGCTGGGCTTGGGGCTACTTAGCAAGAGGTTCAGGACATACTGGGGCCAGAAGCTGCTTGTCTGGGGTTTGTGAACTCTTGAAAAATTTTAAGAAAGTCTGCAGCATGAGTCAAGACAAGCTATTTGTACAGAAAAGCCATTAGACGTGGCTTGGATGGTTCTCCAAGTTGGGTGAGGTGAGGACTCAGAGAATCACCAGGAAAAGGCAAATAGTGTTAAACAGGATGATGGAGACTCAGGTTTGGTGGCAGCCTGTATCTGCAGGCTGGGTGGAGGGAGGGTTCAACAAAGGAACAATAGCTCTGACAGAATTTCTGCCTGGAAAAAAGCTGCTACTCCAGCCCTCACCCAGAAGCCAGACAATATAGTTCTTCCCCATATGTCCCTGGCGCCTTTCAAGCTGCTGCTCCAGTGCTGGAGCTCAGAGGGAGTGAGTTTGTTGAGTAAATCTGTGTGCGTTTTAATTATGATGTGTTTTAATTATGAGGATCACCTGGGACTTCAGATGCCCTCCATCTCACTCAGCCACAATCATCGCTGGTTTTCAAAGCCAGAGATTGTAGAGACATGGGCTGGTGTGGGACTGGGACCCCTGACTCCTCATGGGGACCTATGCAGCCAAGATATCTTTCCCAATTTTTAACCACTACACATAGGTGTGATACCAGCCCATTCAGGTCTCTACCCCTCCTACCAGTTTTCAGGTGGTTTCTTTTGTATTCCTTAGTTATAGGATTTCTGTTTAGCTAGACTTTAGGTGATTGTCAGTGATGGTTGTCCTATAGTTTAGTTGTAATTTTGATGCGGTTGTGAGAGGAGGCAAGCACACAGCATTTATCTACTCTGCCATCTTGACTGAAAGATGGTGTGCATTTATCTTTTTGAATTAGTGTTTTGGATTTCATGAGATAAATACCCCAAAGTGGGATTGCTTGGTCATATAGTAGTTCTATTTTTAATTTTTTGAGGAAAGTCTATACTGTTTTCCATAATGGCTGCACCAATTTACAATCTTACCAACAGTTCCCTTTTCTCCACATCCTTGCCAAAACTTGTTTATTGATTTATTGATGATAGATAACTATTTTGACAGGTGTGAGGTGATATCTCATTGTAGTTTTAATTTCCATTTCCCTGATGATTGATGATGTTGAGCACCTTTTTATGTCTATTGGCCATCTGTATGTCATCTTTGGAGAACTGTCTATTCAAGTCCTCTGCCATTTTTTTAATTGATTTTGGTTTTGGTATTAAGTTGTGTGAGTTTCTTATATATTTTGGATATTAACCCCTTATCAGATGTATCATTGGCAAATACTTTCTCCCATTCAGTAGATCATCTTTTCGTTTTGTTGATTGTTTCCATCTCGGTGCAAAATTTTTTTAGTTCGATGTACTACTATTTGTTTATTTTTTCTTTTGATTCCCTTACCTGAGAGACATATCCAAAGAACAATGTCAAAGAGTTTATCGCCTATGTTTTCTTCTAGGAGTTTTATGGTTTTGGGTCTTACATTTAAGGCTTAAATTTGTTTTGAGTTTATTCTTGTATATGGTGTAAGAAAGTTGTCTAGTTTCATTTTTATGCAGGTGTCTGTCCACTTTTCCTGATACTATTTATTGAATAGACTGTCTTTACCCTATTGTATATTCTTGTTTCCTTTGTCATAGAGTCATTGCCCATGTAGGTGTAAATTTATTTCTGAGTTCTCTATTCTGTGTCATTGATGTATGTGTTTGTATTTATGTAAGTACCATGCTGTTTTGATTACTATAGACTTGTAGTATAGTTTGATGTTAGATAGTGTGATACCTCCAACTTGTTTTTTTCTCAATATTGCTTTGCTATTCTAAGTCTTTTCTAAGTCTTTATTGGTAAAAATAAGTAGCAGAATTCCCTTGGGATCACCTGTAGATAAACATCAGTTGGTATTTTCTCTACACCTTCATGATATCGTAAATGATTAGAAGTTTGAAGGATAAAAATTTGACTTGAATCCTGGAAATATCTAAATAGTTAATTTTTCTTTCCTTAGAAAACATTTTATTAATTTCAATAACTATTTAACTTTTGAAATATCAGCAATACCATAAATGTTTATTGAAGTATGAACCAGTGAGTGCCAAGATTCTTAGAAAAATTGTGATAAATTTTATTGCAAATTAGAAACAGTACAGGTAACCAAAATTGTTTGTGTTATATTCTCCTTCTCTACTGAGATTTTCAAAATAGAATGAACTCTCCTTTGTATGGGAAGAGGTTTCTTGAAGCAAGGGGTAGACTACTTTTTGGTGATTTTTACTGGACTTGATGGCCTATGAAAACCCTGATACAAATAGAGTCTTATTATATTATGTCATCATGTTTAACCTCTTTATTCTTATTGCTTCCATTGTATTAGATCTAATCAGTCAAAACCTGTCTTGGAAGAGTTAATTCTTAGTGCTTTTCTGATACTTGTTAAATGATGTTAACTGTGGTCAACACAGCTTTAGGCCCATGTGTAGGAAACTGGTGACAGAGTGTGGTAAGAGGATGCCACCCAAATTTCTAGTGCAGGTATCCTATACCAGATCCTCTACTTGAAGAGATTAATCTTAAGTAAATACAAGCAAGTCAAGTCCACATTCCTTCAGTTTTACTTTAAAATCATGCTGGATTCCAGTTGCATTCAGTAAATGTGTGTGAAGTGAAAGGTTTGAGCAGTTAGTAGAGGCAGCTTGAGGTAGCATTCTCCATACCCCCTTCAGAGTAAGTGATGCTTATTAAGGACATATAGTGTGCTGCAGTGAAGGAAGACCTGTCACCATCATTAAAGGTGTGGCACGCATGC
>NW_024346062.1:7749913-7781970 GCF_902729225.1 Pteropus medius | reverse complement strand
TGGTTTAAACTCAACTGCATTCAGTTAATCACATTAGGAAACAAGTCTTGTGGTGGCATCAGTAGGAGGTTTACAGCAAGTTATTCAGTCTGGCAATTATTGCAAATTAGAACCTTATTCAGGAAAGAATATCAATTTAAGAGTAGATAGAACACATTTACTATAGTTAATTCAGACCCTCTTTGAATGGGATATATTTTCTTAGAAGCAGACATAGAGATAAATGCATCACATGACCCTTGGAACCGAACTGCTGAATGAAGATATTGGGGGACTGGAGCTATTCATTTCCATTTACAGAATCCAAATTGCTGAAAAGTCATGGGAAGGCAGGAAAGAGACTTGTTGTTTTTAAAAATGCTCCCTGGCATTTGCCTGCCTGCGTCATCCAATGCAGTATCTTATTCTGCTGCCACCCGGGGTCCCATTCACTGGTTTGTTTAACCTCAAAGTGGGAAAGTAACTAACACAAATACATTCATTGTCCATGCTCTAATAGAATTAAGATTCCCAATACACTGCCTGCATTTGAATGAAGTTTGTTACACACTAGCTTTTATGGTCACACCCTTTTCCCTTGATGATTCTTAAGAATGGCAGAAGCAAGAGACCAGAAATTTTGTAAGCTCATAAATATGAAGCACACTGTGTTTAAATAATGCCAGCATGGTGATACAAATGGACCAATGCCAGGAAGCTCAAAGTTAAAGCTAACAATTCATCCTTACACCACTATGAATAAGAAGGAAGGAGAAAGGGGCACTGTGTTCATTATAGCTGCAGTGCCAGCAGACTGGGATAGCTCTGTCTAATGGACCATTGGGGCACAGAGCTTTGAATTGCACACTGTTTACCCAGAAGACAGGAAATAGATCTATTATGCTTCAAAAAGGCCAACTTGATATTGAGGAATTACATAATATTGTTTATTTCACACTGCACATTATCAGCTTGAGTGATTGTAAGCATTTGGAATAAACCTATATCTAGTCTCCTGCCAGCCAGTCAGTAGCAAAGACCAGCACTGGGCGCTGAAAATGGAAGCCATTACTCTGCGACTGTGGGCAGATCCAGTACAGGTTTTCATCAGCTATTCTTCCTACTTTGCTGCTTAGCTGTTATTGCCTTCTATTTCCTCTAGCAAGAACCTAAGCATAGTCTTGTAGATACTTGTAGTGAAGAATATTAGAGTACCAAAATCTCCATCATTCAGAGGTGGACTCACTGCTCTGAGCAAAATGCTACATTTTTATGGCTTTTTAATTAAAAAAAAACCCTTTTTTTGCTTTGATATCCTGGAGTTTGCCATTTGGCTATTTGATGACACTTAGAGATTGATTTTTGCTCCGTCTGTCAAAGTGAAACTGGCAATATATTTTGATAGTTAGCATGAATTACATTTGTGGTTGAGGAGAACAAAATGTCTTCTTTTAAGGCTAAAGTGAGAGGAAGATAAACTTATTTTAATTAGCAATTCTTAAAGAAGTAATTTTCTAAAATGCAAGAAGTTTTTAAATAAAATGATAAATTATGTCATTTTCTGCTTGACATATGACTACATTGAATTAACCTGTTCTTAATATATGTATTTTACTTTCATAATTTTTAACTCCATGTTTCATGTAAACTAAATTTCTTGCAACTCCAAATTGCATATTCTCTGCTTTATCTTCTTTTCGTTTATTTTACAATGGATTTTAGTGAGGGCCCAGATTTCACAATGCCGGAGGTAATCCATCATAGTAGGCAATACCCCTTTGGCAATCACATTAGTTCTTCCAGAGTTCTAGATTCTCTTCCAAGCCAATTAAACCTGAAGAGTGCTTTATTCTTGAGTATTCTTTACCCCTGGCTCATGACTCTAAAGGCAGCACACTTAGGGGTACCATGTTAGAGGTATATTCTTTTTCCTATCAGGTTTTAAAATGTAATAATAATGATGATAAAACTGTTACTACTACTAGCAGTACCACTACTAGCTAATAACAGTTTACTCATTTATCCCTACTAGCTAATAACAGTTTACTCATTTATCCCTTGTGCTATGTGCTTTATGTGAATTATTTAATTTTTTACAAATAACTCTATGGAATAGGTACTATGACATCCCACTGCATCAGTTAGAAATGCTTATAGTTGCAACTGAGAGCTCAACTAATAATAACTTAAAATGGGTGTCTATTTATCATACATGAAAAGAAGTTTCATGGTCAGCAGTCATGGATGATTATTTTGTAGCTCAATGATGTCAGAGCATTGTGTCTGGGATTCTCCTGACCTTTCCCTCAAGTTGCAAGAAGATTGCCACAATTTAAGACATTTCCTTTGCATTCAAAGCAAGGAGATAGAAGAATGGGTAGAGACAGCTACCTTGGTCCCTTTTACAGGAAATCAAATGCTTTGCTTGTTTCCACATGCTATTTTTTGTATTTCACTAGCCAGAATGACATCATATTCTGCATAGGAGTCTGGGTAAACAAGCTGTTGGCTCTTTCACCTTTTATAGATAAAGGAGAAAGGTGTTAGCAATGGCATTGGGTTAGTCAGACTAAGTGCTACTTGCACTTAGAAATCAAGAAAGTGAGGCTAATTGGCTTTCTAAGGAGCTGGTAAATGGCAGAACCAGAATATAAACTCAGGCTGTTACAGGGCCTATACTCTTATTTTCCCCTCCAATTAAAATTCTTTTTTCTATTACAGTTGACATACAGTATTATATTAGTTTCAGATGTGCAACATAGTGGTTAGATATTTATGTAACTTATTTATGAAGTGAACATCCTGATAAGTCTAGTATCCATCTGACACCATGCATAGTTATTACAATATTATTGACTGTATTCCACATGCCGTACATTACATCTCCATGACTGTTTTTATATCCGGCAATTTGTACATCTTAATCCCTTCCTCTTTTTCATCCATCCCCTTAATCCCCCTCCCATTTGACAACCATCAATTTATTCCAGAGCCCATATTCTTAATCATGTTGCCACATGCTTTTATTTTCCTTTAGTTAATTTTTTTCCCTTGCGGGATCTTGGTGACTAGAAGAGATACTTAAATAAAATTGTTCTCATCAAATTCGAATCTTAGGACTGCAGGATTGTTCCAATATTAGTTTAATTTATACATCCCTTGTTTGCCACCATATTGCTAAGGATGGAACTCTCTGAAACATATTATCTAACTGTATTTAAACAGGCTATCATCTTGTCACTTTCATGTGTTGTTGAAGACTATCGCCACTTTTGGACAAATACTGTTAAGAGGTTTAGTTCCTTTTATTTTATATTATTTTTCCTGCAAACTGAGCATGCCCAAGTATGCATTGTAACCTGTAATTAAGATACAGACTGTCTCATTGCCAAGCAATATTTCATTCACATTACAAACCCAGTAATAGTTTTCTATTGTAACTAATAGTCAGAGATATTAATATGTTTCCTCCTAATAAAAAAATAGCATCAGAGCTTCCTCTCAGTTTTAAGGTCCTTTGGTTATAAATTTCTTTGTTAGCTTTGTTATCTGACCAGCAGTTTGTTGTAATCATAGACATTTTGAGGATACCAGCATATCTTGCCAGAATATAAGGAAGATAGAAGACACGCAGGAGTTCATTAACTACCAATTAAAGTGACAGAGAATGGTTTTTTCAGTTTTCACTGCCACTCTTTTCCCTTGCAGTTGCCAGTGAATAGCGCAGGTATAATACCTAGCAAAATACATATATTATACACTGGTTTTATTTGATTCATAATAAAGGTGATGCATTCCAATTCCAAAATGGATGAGACTTACATAAAGTTTTAAAAAAATCCAACAACTTTACATCATGAAGGTCCTAGAATATGTAAACATAAAATATGTAATCTATCTTTGATTTGCACCATAATACTCCTTTGCTTTGAAATCATGGCTGTATTACCAAACTGACAGTTTTAATGGAAAAAGTGGCTTTCAAAAGCTGCTGTTGAAAACACACTGCATAATTCTCTAAGCCGTGAATATTTTACTACCAGCATATGCAGAGAGGCAGGGAAAACACACTGCCATTTTATTCCCTGCAAGCTGGGATGGAGAAAATTCACTGGTGTTAAAACTACATGTTATAATATGATGGAAATTCATAAATACTTATGAATGCATACTGTTATTATTGGCAGGCAACACTTTGTAAAGTCATTTGGAAGATGAAAAACGAGTATTCTTTCATTTATAATTTACTCATTCAGAAAATATCCCTATATTTCAGATACTGTGCCAGGCTCAATAAAAAGATGAACAAGGAATCCCCATCCCCCCCCACCCCCGCCAATTGCTTTAAATGTCTCATGGGAATGTTTCGTGCATAGGGCTCTGGGTTAATATTGTCTAGTCACTTGAGCAATATTAGCTCAGTATTAGCCTAGACTAGGTAGGACTCCTGGGCACTGGGTCATCAAAAGCATAGTTCCTTGAGTCTTTTGTATCCTGTGGAGAGTGTGTTTGAGCCAGGGCACAGTTAATGTAATTTTTTGACTGTGTACAAAGGCAGGAGAAGACTCTGCCTTTCTGAGCTTACCACTTTTTATGAGGAGAATGTGAGAGTGGCCCATAGAGCAGTGATTAGGAGACTGGGAGGTAAGCATTTTTGGCTCAGGTGCCAAGGAGTCTGAGCAATGGTGCTAGATGTTTAGGAAACTAATAAGAAATGCCAGCTTCCTACGTCTGGAGACATGGGACCCATGGTTCTTTGAGAAATGAAGTTGGGGTATGATCTTTCTTTCTGAAGAGAGGATTGACCCCACTTCCCACTAGCTAGTAGGATAAAAGTTGATTGGATCCTGGATAAAAGAGCAATGGGAAAGAGCTTCAAATGACATTTTGAGGATAATCGGGTATATTTGAATATGAGCTCTATCTTAGATGACACTATTGATTTAATTTTAAATTTCTTGGGTGTGATAAAATTCATAGGAGAGTGTTAAAGTACTTAGGGGTAAGATTTCATGATCCAGGCAATGTATTTTCAAGATGATAAATACAGGTAACTTATTTCCACAGTTAGAAAAGTGTGTATGTGTGTGTGCACACACTTGTGTAGAGAAAGACTAAACAAAAATGGCGAACTGGTAACAATTAGTGAACTTATGTGAAAGAAATAGAAATACTTATTATATTTTTTTTAAAACAAAGCTTTGAACATTTTCAAAATAAAAAGAAGTTGGGCATAAAAAGGAACGTGGAAATAGCAGCAGATCGTGATCTTCAGCAATTTCTCTTTCCTGGCTAACCACTGCTCTGTCAGGAACCCTTCCCTAGTCTCTCAGACCCAAGGAGGTACCCCTGCAGGGCTCTCATCCACGGTGCTAATTGCTTATCTACTTGTCTGTACATCTCTCCAGATTATAAGCTTTCTGAGAGCAGAGACTGTAAGGGACTCTGAAGGTCTTTTTTCCTGTTGTACCCACAGTTTCAGGCACATAATCATCATTCAATAAATATCAAATGAAGGAATTCATATAATACATAAATGAGGGCAGTATATTTTTCCTAATTAGAAAAGTTTGCATAGAAATTGAGTGGTTAAGCTTGGCCCACTGTCACAAAGGACTGAGTTGTGAAATTCAAGTGTGTTTATGAAGTTAACCCTCATGTATCATTATGTTACATTTATATTATAATCACTTAGTTAAATAAAAATTTAGTTTTTTCAATAAAGTACATGAAAGTAATTAGTACATTTTCTAATTATTCTCCCAAGCCAGGCATGTGGGTCAGGTTCTGATATTCGATGTTTAGAAATACACGTAGAAATAGAAATATACTTGGAGAAAGAGATTATACAAATAGGTTTGATAGAAATCTGTTTCCTACTATCTCTACAACTCCTATCACTACTTTTTTGGAAATTCTTCTCATTTTGTTATACAATTAATATCAATAGAGCTAGATGTTGATTAATCATTAAGATTACCAAAATTCATGGTTTTTTTTCATCTCTTATATTCAGCTATCTACTACAGTGTCTATTGATTTTTTTGACAACAGAGCAATTGGGAGAAGGAAGAGTGTTATGAACTGAATTGTGTTCATCACAAATTCTTATGTTGAGGCCCTAAAACCTAGTATTTTTGAATGTGACCATCTGGAGACAAGGCCTTTAAATAGGTAATTACAGTTAAATGAGACCAAAAGGGTGGGGCCCTAATACAACATGACTGGTGTTCTTATAAGTAGAGGGAAAGACACCAGAGATGTGCATGCATCTCTGTGGGAAAATCATGCGGCAAGGTGATCCATCTGCAAGCCAAGGAGAGAGGCCATAAGAGAAAGCAAACTTGCCAACACTTTGATCTTGGACATTCAGCCTCCAGAACTGTGGGAAAATAAATCTTTGTTATTTAAGCCACCAAGACTATTTTGTTATGGCAGCCATAAGAAACTAATACAAGCAGAAAGACTGAAATGAATTAGCACCATTATTGATAGCAAATTTTTATAAAATCTGGGCTGTGGCATGAACATAAGTCCAATGGTTTATTCAGAATGGTTTGTAGTCCTGGTTATCTGTAGTTTAATGTCTTATAGTCTACTAGAATCTTGGAAGTGAACCATCCCAAATCTATAAAGATGCTTTGGTTACAGTTTGGCATTCCTGACAAGTGATCATCTAACTTTTACTGAGAATAGCTGTAACAATGGGGGAACTTTTCCCAAGAAACTGAAATTCCAGAACTATTTATCAGTTGGAAAACATTTTCTTATATTGATTTGACATCCATGCGGCAGAGAACACTGGTTGTTTCACAATATCTGTTCTCACCCTTTTTAGGTAGGACTCTATTGTTCAGATACATGGCTACCTGGACTAAAGATATATATTCCAGTCTTCTTTGCAGCTGAGTATAGACATATTACTGAGTTCTGGCTAATGAAATATAAATAGAATTAATACATATGTTCCAGAAAATGTTCTTAAATAGGAGTGTAACACTTTCTCACTCCTCCCTGCCCCTTTTTTTTCTTCCCTGCTAGCTGGAATGTAGATATGAGCAACCATCTTAGACCATGAGGTAAAAGGCACATGTTGAGGATGTCAAGAGCCTAGCGCTCTGATTGTGGAATCTTCCAATGAGTGTGAACTGTTTGTTTTCAGATTTTGTTTACTTGAGAGAAACAAAATTCTCTCTTCTCAGATAAGTTTTATTTTGAGTTTTATGTTATTTATAGCTAAACTTCTAATTGTTTAGCTAACTGCTCCAATTTTCACTCATATATCCTTGATCTACTCTAATGAATTACATAGTACAGAACAAGTCTAATTTTATTTCCACAGGACAAACATAATACTTGAAGACTGTTATTCCATTCTCCCTAGATCTGTAGACTAAGCATAACTGATTCCTCATCTGTTTCTCAAAAGACAACATTTTAGGCTCTCTGACCATCTCAATTACTCCTCTGGGACCCCAATTCATTCAGACATTCTTTATTTCCATAAATTGAGAGTTAGCTGCATTGTACATATTTCATAGTAATAGGAATGATATGTCAGAAAATAATACCAATCTTGAGTATAATAAAAGGAAATATTTGGTATAGAATGACCTGAAACTACCTTAGAAATAATTTCCATAACAGAACAGATTTTTCAATTTGTTCTTAGTCTTTAAATCACAGATCTCAGTTGCAGTAATAGATGAAACACAAACAGTTTGTGTTTCTTACTCAGTAATGTTTACCAACATCTGACAATTGGAATCACCAAAGAAGAGAGAGAATCTTTCATTATTTCTGGGCAGAAGAAGGTATACTCATAGGTAACTTGTTTCTGACAATTCTGCAGCTGGTCTTCTAGTTAACATGGTAAAAGGTAAGCTGGTTGCCCAACTTGAGCAATCTGCTACAATCCGTAATGTGGGAAACATTTTTCAAAAGCTGTCTTTTACCTTTGCATACATAAGTTCTCATAGGCTTGAACAAAAATATCTTTGTTATGTGCACATTCTAGGTCCAGGTCAGCCAGCCTAGAGCATTTATGGAGGATTTAAGTTGTATAATTATGTATTTCATTGGATTTAAAAGGAGAATACAGAATTCTTGCCCTTGAGAAGTATATGATTATAGTCTTTTGGATAATAGTTTGAAAGGATTTAAAAGAAACCCAAAGAACTGAATAATCTCAGTGGTAACATGTACACTATATTAAGACAGGGACCAGATCTGTTTGCTTATTACTTTAACCTGGTATCAAGCACAATGCCTGCCACACTTGATGTGCTTATGGTTTATTTTGTTTTGTTTTGCTTTATTTTACTTAATTTTATTTTAATTTCATTTCTTGGGCTTGAATGGAATAGTAATTTTAAAGTACATCTTCCTGATTCAATGCCCGTGCAATAAACATTAGTAAAATTAATATCTATTTTGATCAATATCTATATAATGTAATACGCAAATTGAGATTTAGCAATATTAACCTGGTCCAAATTTTTAATGATGTATTTGACAATCTGAACAGATGTAAATAAACATATATTAAAACTCCACCTGTTTGAATTTGGTGTCTATAGAGTTATATAAATACTTTATACTACTTTAGTAGAGTCTACTATTAAAGGGAATTAATTATGGATATGTATTTTTAAATTATTTATTTCGAGATAATTTTAGACTTATGGAAGAGTTGTGAAAGTAGTATTAACATGTTTCCATACACCCTTCAGCCAGCTTCTCCTAATGTCAAAATCTTCCATATCAGAGCACAATAGGCAAAATTAAAAAGTTAACATTTGTATAATGTTATTTACTAAACAACAGATGTTGTTTGGATTTTACTAGTTTTTCTATTAGGGTCCTTTTCCTTCCAGGATTTAATGCAGGATCCCGTATCCAATCTGTGACAGTCTCTCAGACTTTCTTTGACTCTCATGACCTTGAGATTGGAAGAGTACTTATTCAGCTATTTTAGAGAATGTCCTTCAACTTGTGTTTGTCTGATGTTTTTTCATTATTATATTAAAATTATGCAAATACTATTTTTTCTTAACTTTTACCCACTAATTTTAGTATTCACCAGTGGATCTTGCCTATAGCAATTATTACTGTGGTGTTCTAATAGTTATTTTCTATTTCCCTCATTCTTTGTATGCTTATTAATTAGAAATAAGTGAAGAAAGTTTGTCTCTTATGTTCCCTTTGTTTATAAAGAAATATTTTAGGTCAATATCTTAAGGATACTTATTTTATTCTTTAGATTATAAGCCAATATTGTTTTGTTGTTGTTGTTCAACTTACAGATTTGACCATTTGGGATGCTTTCAGGTTGGCTGTTTTATTCTTTCTGTATGCCCTCCACCCTTTTTGGTACCACAAAGTGCTATTGGCTCATCTGTGTTTTACCTGTTGCAGCCTTGGAATCAACCACTTTCCAAGGAGCCTTGCTTCTCTTTATTAGAAACTGGTACTTAAAAACTATCTGGGTACTAAGTGTGCTAAATCCTACTGGGGTGTCACTGTTTCTAGGCCTTCTCAGCAGAACTAAGAAATATATGTATATATAGTTACCCATGCATGTGCACATTTATATTTATTTTTATCTCTCTACCTCTCTTTTTTTAAAGCATGAATTCATATTCATAATATTCATCATACTGATGAGTTCACAAAAGAAAGAAAACAGAACTCATTCTAGACTTCCCATTTATTTATAACTTCTTTCTCTGACAGTAAGAAATCTAGCTCCTAATGCTATAATACATTTACTTACTTGTTCAATCCTATCACTCAAATAAAGTAGTTTCAGGATTACTAATCCATATCCCTGTTGGAGAGAAAACCAGTTCCTTACATAATAGTTCTATCATCTCCAAATTCCCTTGTGCCGATTCTTTGCAGTCAACCTACAAATGTCTATTTTTACTACTAGAAAATTGACTTTTTGAAAACATCCCATTCTCCCCCCGATTTTAGCATTCTAAGGGCATATACTGCTAAGTTGATGCTTAATAAATGCTTGGTGAATAGTTTATGCTCTAATAGTTAATATAGAACTGACACTAAAAAAATTGTAAGTGAATGTGTACATGAATGATTAAATGGATATATATATATGTTATATATATATATGTTATATATATGTCATATATGTATGACAAGGGTGACATGAATTACATTTTTTTGTTTGGCGACTAAATCACTTAATTATTATTGTTAACAAATACAACAAAATTCCGTGGCTTAAAACAATAAGCATTTATTTAGTTAGGAATCTGTGGGTTGACTGGATAGCTCTTCTGGTATGAGTCAAGCTTGACTGATCTTGATTTGGCCCATTCCTCTACTGGTGGTCAGCCAGCTGGTCAGATAGAGTCTTGCTAGTGTGAGTTGGTCTCACTCACCTGTCTGGCTAAGTAAGCTAGGCTAGGTTTGTTTCATATGTAGCGGCAGAGTTCCATGGGAGTGCGTGAGTGGCAGTAAGCACAGCCTCTTGAGCCATAGGCTAAAAACTTGACAGCATAGCTGCTGTGGCATTCTAATGGCCAAAACAACTTGAAAAAGCCCAAATTCACGAGATAAGGCATAGTGTCCCTACTTCTAGATGGCAGCTTTAATGTCATGTTACCAAGGGCATAAATACAGGGAGGAGAAGAACTGTAGTAATTTTTAAAATCAATCTATTACAAAATCTATGCAAATGTATGTGAAGGCCTCTTAAATATAATTAATATAAATATTAACACCACCCTGCTCTCCACTGTTTGTTTGTTAATTTTACTTGCTTACCCCTAACCCAGCATACCATTTTTTAGAAATCTTATGTGAGATCAAAGACTAAAAATTATCTCTTATGAGGGATTCATCAAGATTATAAAAAGAATTTCCATTTGTTAGTCACACTTTCTCCCCATTTTTTACTTTATTATATCTACTACTTTTTGTTGTATATAATTTTTTAAATCTAAATTCATAAAGTCATCAAAGAGAGTGAAATTATCACTGTACCTTCACATGTGATAAAAGGAAATTTTCAGAAAATTGGGACTCTATAACTGAACTATATACTGAGAATTTTAAGGGTTGATTTTGTATCCTCTCCCGTTGGATGTTTACTTTATTAATAGGCTTAATTACTTGTACACAACTACTTGTATAAATTAAATTATGTTATATGATATTATTTCTAACATTTGAACTGTTTTCCTCATAGTCACTCTATTCCAATCAAAACTTTCATATTTCCTGCATTGCTTTCTCTTCATGGTCTTTACACCACTCCTGGTGACAGCTTTCATTAGAGTGCAGTCAGTTTTGCTTAAATAGTTATTCTAAGGCATTGAACAGTGATGGTAGATGTATCAGAGCTGACATGTTCCATCAACCTAGGATACTTGAAAAGGAATGGTTAAATTGATGGCCTAAAGTTTGATTTTTGCTTCAATACTTTTTGTTGGTTTAAGTAAACTGCTGGGTACAGGTGTCTCTAAGTCCCCAGACAGCTTCTGGGAAATTCAGAACATCTTGAATAAAAATGTATTGGAGAAAAGAAAATGATACCCAGAGTCCAAACAGGTGCATCAGGCAATGCACTTAATGAAGTTGCTAAATTTTGATTCTGCAAAACAAGGCTTTAGCAAGAAAAAAAACAGTAAAGATGATAACTGTGATTTGCAACAATTGCAATATATGTGTATTGCTGTCTTTAGGGAACAATGAATTATTCTAATAAATCTTATATCTATTGTGGAGAAAGAAATCCTCTTTAACTATATTTAATAGTATTAGTTTAGAGGTAAATGATATTAAATGACTAAGTATTTGGGAATAAAAACAAAAATACCCTCTACTTAAAATCTTTTAGTCATTTGCTAAAAAGCTAATTCTTTCTTATGATAAAACCACCCAAGAATTGTACCTTTATGAAATGAATGTGAAAAAACAGTTGAGGTAGTATGATAGTCAGTTGTATCAGAGCAGGAATTTTTCAGATTGGACTTTAGAGATCCCTAGGATATCAGGTCTCAAGGCTGTCATGTGGGGCTTGTACTCATGAGGACCCACCTTACTTTCCTCATTACTAACCTCTATCACCAACCTTAATTTAGGATGCTAATTATAATTACATTTTTTTTTTGTATATTAGGTTTGTTTGAAAAAGTTCTTAAAAAAGGAGAAAGAAAAATAGTCCTACTGTATCAAAAAATAAAAAGGGCTGAGGTCACAGTAGGCTCTTGATTTACTGTTAAATTATTTCATTATTTAAAGATGGATAAGGCCGGAAACATGAGGGCAATCCTGGACAAATGTATACCAGAATATGGTAGAAATGTGCATATATTTATAATACCTTTTACTCACATGCTTAAATTATCTCACCATTTGAAATAAAGGGGACTATAAATCAACACTTGTAGTTTTCATTTCTGTGTGATTCATTTGGTTCTTTAAAAAATATACCAGATCTTATTTTGTCTCTATCCTGTTACCTGTCTTATTTTTGATTCCACATTTTACTTCTCTAATATTAAGCATATTTATTTTACATTCTGTATAAATTAATAATTAAACTTTATAGGAATCTAATTGTACTATTTGGTGTTTCTGCTGAATCTCTTTGATGGTAACTTATTTCCTCATGTGCAGTATTGGATTGTGAGATGATATGTGACTGGACTTTATTTCCAGGAATCCAGTAAGGCCTGAATTAAGGTGGCACTTGCTTTGTCAGGTGTCCCAGTACGCCAAGTCCACTTTAGATTAATTTTTAGCTTGGAGTTTCCTGGACTACAGATGTAGTATAAATTTGAACCTGAAATCTGTATAGGGAAAAGACTGTAGCTATAAATTCTCAGGAGATATATATATACATTTTTCCTTCAGTGCCTACACTGAAACAGACAATTTCCTTCACTTGTTTGTTGATAAAAAGACCTTTTTTTATCCTGGTCCACTTTTTCACTAAGGTGTAGCCCTGCTGATGTCCAGACTTTATGTTGGGATTCTCAATTTTAATGCCTCAGCTTTGCAAGTCCAAGGTTACGTCTCCTATCCCTGGTATGGCTCTTATAGTCTAAGAGCAGCAAATACTCTTGAAACTGCTGTCACCTTTGGTTTCTAACTTTTATTTTGAGTCCCTGGGGACTTCTTATGTGGGCATGCACACACATGTGTGGGTGTGTGTGTGTTCAGCTAAACATGTAGAAGGACATTTATTATCATATATGTGTTTTATATTGTGAAGTTATTCAGGATGTCTTGTTCATGATATTTCTTTCACATGGAAGTCAACCAAAATCTGATAGCACTCTTTTGAGGATATTTAGAGAAAGTAGTCATAGTGCATATAAGACTATATATCTTAGAATCATGAAGAATATTGGGCTGTGGCGAGGAGTGGATGAAAGTGGGTACTGGCTCTTGGCCACTCTCAAACATCCACTTTTCTACTCTTTCCCCTCAACAGCTGACATTTAGCCCTTTCTCAAAGGACATTGTCAGACAGAGGAACCGGTATACCCAAGAGTACATTAGCTTACACTGAAAATAACTAGATGCTTAAGGAGTACAACTCACAAAAAAGATAGACAACTGTAGGCCTATAGTTAGCCTTCCACAAAATTCTCTCTTTCTTGACAAGTTAGACATTTTCAAACTTCCCTTTCAGTTAGGTGTGGCCAAGTGATTAAGATTTCACCAATAGGATATAAGCAGAAATGATGTATGCTGTTTCCATTCTTTAGTCTTAAGGTGTTGGACAAGCCTCTTTCAAGTTTTCATTCCCCCTCCATTGGCTGAGACTGTGACTTTGTAGCAACCCATCTTCAACCATGCTAGTGGTTCCAGTGACCTGGGGATGGCCGAGCAGTACAAGGGGCAGAATCTGGCATCCTGAATGGTTACGTGGGGCCAGAGCTGTCCCACTGACCATTGCTTTCGCCAGATCTGATGCATGAGAAAAATAAGAGTCTATATTCCTTAAGCCACTGTATTTTTTGGGTCTTTCTTTAGCCTTATCCTAACTAATATAAAAACAAATTTTATAATATATGTATCTTATATGATGTAAAGAAGATTATTGAAGCAGAACCATGAATTTATAAGAAGCACGATCAAATATACCAGAGGAGATTAGTGAGGAGAGTCACAAAATGAAATAAGAAATAGTAAACAAGGTGCAAATGTTAGGTATCAAAGTGACTTGCTTTTTCAACTTTCTACTTTCTCTGAAAGTCACTAGTACCTGCTAAGTCACAAGTACCTCTCTTTTATCCTCTTTCCTCCTTTCCTAACTTGTTGACACCTCTTGTCTGCTGTCGTTTCCTCTCTTTTTGGTCCTTGTGAGTTTATGTCTTTTATATTCCTTTGCTGTCATTTTAGGAGGAAACATAAAAAAGGCAAACGTGTTTATATTCCATGTTTAATGGGAAGGCTTACATTCTTCTTATAGATCTTGCCTTTTGGATCATAGATGCTTCCTACAGGATTTTATAGTGTAAATTGCTTTTATAAAATGTAAAATTTATAAATATTTGTTGGAAATTAGGGAAATGCTAAATAAATTACAGTGTCCATGCATGGAATATTATGTAGTTGTTAGAAATGATGTTTAAGAATGATTTTTTATAACAAAAAATCATGTTATAAAGTTAATTTTAAAAATTCATACAAAATTGTATATCCATTATGTAACATACATTTATATAATGTATAACATAAAACATGCACAGGATAAAAATCAGTAGATAATCTAACAAACTACTTTGTTATATCTAGGAGCCGTAGTTACCTTTCTTTTGTCTTTTCTAATTTTTCTGCAAATATTATTCTGCTAAGCAAACAATCAAATTTTCATTGAATTTACTAAGAGCATTTTAAAATACCTTCTTAGATAATTCACCTCTATTAAATTCACCTCTATTAGATAATTCACCTCGATTAAATAATTCTTAGATAATTCACCTCTATTAAATTCACCTCTATTAAAAGTTTGTATTTTTCTTGGATCCTGTACAGTATCTGTAGCTCTATGATACATGGCAGTGTTTGGTACACTGTTGTCTGTAGGCCAAATATGGCTTGCTACCGTTTTTGTAAATAACGTTTCTTTGGAACTCAGCCACGTTCATCTATGTGTTGTTCATGGCTGCTTTCATGCTATAATGGCAGGGTTGAGTAGTTATGACAGAGACCATATGATATGCAATACCTAAAATATTTATTCTCTGGCCCTTTCTTTACAGAACAAATTTGTTAACCCCCAGTATAGAAGAAAAATTGCTTTGTCACATCTTGCACATAATATACACATGCACCTGTTCCAAAGTATCTTGCTAGAGGTCTTCTAAGATAAGCTGATCTTTTTCTCACAATGCTACAATGGATTTTTCTTAATTTCTACTAATTAGAAAGCATTTCAATATAAATAAATTCAGCAAACATTTAGAGAGGCCCCTCTGTGACCTTAGACATTAGGTTATTCATGATGGTATGTGGGGGAAATAGTGGAATAAAACAAAAAATAGATATATTAAGGCCATAAAATTTTCACAGTCTAGTTCTGGGAGAATTGATGCTCTGACTTTACCATGTAGCCTCCCAGAGAATTGACTTCTGGGTGATTTATATTCTCTTCTAATGGAAAGAGTAGATTTAAATACTGGACACAAACTCTTGTGCTGATAAAACTGTGCATGTAGGCAGCCATGTGCATATTGCCATCAGCTGAACACTTTCTGAACACTGTGTGCCACTTTCTGCAAATCACTTTCCTTAATGACCTTCCAGGAGTAACTTTTTCAGGCTGAAAGTTCCCATCAGTAGTAAACTAATTGGGTATTACTGCTAGAGTATGCTCCAGGAGGGCAGAGACCCACCTGCCTTGCTCAAAACTATATTCCTTGTATCTAGTAATGTGACTTCTAAACATAGTAGCTGCTTAATTAATACCCGAGCAACAAATAAATACATGAATGAATGAATGAATGAATGAAAAGAACTGACTAGTATTCTCCTTTTAGTGTGCTACCAAATTTAGAAGTAATTAAGGAGTTGATTACTGGGCTAGCACAGAAAGGCCCTGTGTAAAACAAAAAGAGTCCAATAGAAGACAAAGTGCTTCTTTCATAATTTTTTTTCCAAAGTGGTTCTGTATATATAACTACTATGATAAGTTTAATGTAATAATAATAATGATTGTTAATTTAACTAATACTGGTATTTCCATGGTGCTTAATGTTTCCTAACATTTCGACTTTACTATTTTAATAAAGGAAAAATAAAATTGGACTCAGTTTATTCAATTTAGCAGACATCTTAAAATATCTGCTACATGAAATTTACCCTGATGTGCCATGATCAGAGATGTAAATTTGGAAAATATCTCAGAGACCTTCTAATACCCTGGTTTATTTCCAGTAGGATAAAGCCTAAGCCATCAGTTTCTGGAATAAACAAAGGATTGTGGCTTTTGGAAGCAGCCCCAGCTTGTCTTTTAGCAGGACTGTAACACAATCACTGTATTAGGAAATAGTTTATTTTACCTGATTTTAAAGGATATTGGCTTGCTTTGTGTTTCCAACTCAAAGTGTGATCTAAAAGCACTACTATTGAGACCTGACTGAGGTTCCTGAGCTAACCTCATACTGTGTTGTAACTATTTCTCACATTGTACTTTGCCTTGTACAGCCAGTTGACTTCATTTAATACTTGACTATTTCTGAAAGAGCCCAAAGCTCAACATATACTACAATAAATAAATAAATAATAAAATAAAATTATAATTAAATTTATTTACTAGATAATAAAAACTTTTAGAACTGGAAGAGTCTTAAAAATTAGCTTGTTTAAACCATTTTTAATAATAGTACCCTTGTGGGGAATCACCCAGGTTTGGTACGATTTAAGTTTACAAACACCTGAGAATCTACTATACGCCAGATGCTTTCATGTACCATTATTCCATTTATAAATCCAATGATAAAAATTCCTTATATTATAGTGAGACTTTCGTGCTCTGGCAAATTTAGTTGCTAAAAAATTTATGTTGTATATTAATATATGCTTTCCTGCAAATTTCAAACATTGATCTTAGTTCCAATAAACTGAATTCTGCTAAGTGGCAGACATTCATGTAGTCGAAGACAGCTACCATGCCCCTTTGAATCTTGAATAATCTCACTCTGGAGCTAGAACAATTTGAAAACCAGTACGAAATGGATATGTTGAATTGCACATTCGTATTTTTTTAATATATTTTTTGACATATTAAAAGAATGTCTAGCTAAAGTCCTGAAGATTTTAAGTGAAAAAGCATTTCTGATATTCTGAAAACAGCAAGCTATTATCAAATGTGCATCCACTTTAAGCATCAATAAGCAGGTTTAGTAGCATGTAAACCAGAGATTATATCATGTATGTCAAATTCTACTTTATGAACCTCTTTTACGATGATATTCCTTTAACTCTGGGGAAGGAAGGAATTTTAAATAGGGCAGGTAATTCTATTGTTCTGCAGTCAGTGAACTTTAGATGTGAGTGTGCTGTTCCTCCTGTGGGCCATAGTCATCCCATAACTCTCATAGTGTGAGCCTCTCACTGCCTTGATTGTAAGTCTAGTATTTAAATATACATGCTTGCCAACAACATGACTCCTAAACACAAGCCAACTCCACTGTCAGATCCATAATGAGGAAATAATCACTGGAGTCACTGCAAGAAATGTCTGTGTTGGACTTATTGAGAGATATCAACTCTTACTTTGTGGTCAATTTGTGAGATTTATTATTTTTGGTAATTGTGACTATACTTCCTCCTTCTTTGACTTTAAAACATTCATAATTAGATAAGATTTAGTCTAAAGGCTAATGATGTTTTCTTCCTTTAAATTAATAGTTAGGAAGGCATTCCCTGAAATACTTTACTGGGGAGAAAAAAACTTTTAATAGAGACTCTAGGAAAGGATGGGACAAGCACTGCATTAGCTACTGAGCCCTCGTTAGCCAGACTAAGAAGTAAAAATGCAAATATTCGAAGCCCATTCAAATCCAAGCAAGAGGTTTTGACTTTAAGCTTAACGTATTTATAAGAATAAACAAAAAATTGGCTTTTTCTACAAAGAGGAAAAAAAAAAATATGGATCTGTGGAAATCTCAGCATGTTCCCTGGGAGGTAACTCTCCCCTAGACAGGTGCTGGGTGATAGAGATTTCAAGAAGCAATATGCCAAAGTGGTTGCTCCAGGGAAGTTAGAAGGAAGGTAATAAAAAGCAAGCCCCTTTAATCCTTCGTATTATTTCCTTTTGGGATTTGTGTGTGTTTCCTAGAAACTCTGAGTGCTTCTCTGTGTGAGAAATGGAGAGATGCAGTAGTCACTTTACTTGTCATTTACAATTTTTTTTTTTTGCATATAGGAATTTGAGACATGTGAATGACAAGGTGAATATATAGGATACAGAAGTATTGTTGAATGGTGAGAACTGAATTGAGTGAATGTTACTGTTCAGCTTCAGGTGTATTAACCTAGTAATTTTAAATAAAATTTTTGGTCCTTATTTATCCTCTGTCTACACAATAGTTATCATATTTTAAAGCAAAATGAAATTTCTCTGTTTTAAATATATACATTAATGTAATAGAAGACTACTGCTATTTCTTTTTTGTTTTCATTTTTATGTAACAAATAGTTAAACAGTATTTACTAAATGCCAGGCACTGTTCTAAGCACTTGACAGATATTCACACTTTAATTCTCATAAAAACTTCCTGAGGTAGGTCCCATTATTATGCTCATTTTACATATTGGGTAACTGAGGTATGAAACCATGAAATCACTTGCCCAAGATTGTATGGCTGGTAAGTGCCAAGCCCTAGAGTGCCAATAAATATTACTTTAAAATATATGCTCTGATGAAAAAACGGTTGAGAAGTACTATTCTAAAGAAAAAAAATTAAAACAAAACACAAAAATCCTACCACTACAAAGAATTAAAAGGTAACTAACAGTTAATATATTTAAAGGCATGGTTGATCTCACAAGAGGTAATCACTAGGTTCTTAGTGGTGAGCCCAGCTGATACATAGCTACTAGGTGGTGGGAGATAAATTGGGTTGTAGAGATTATGAGTCATGGTATTCTAAAGACTTTATATCTGATACTCAAATGAAGACAGCAGATTAGCATTTGGGCCTGTCCAAAGAGATTAGTTGAAACTGAAATAATGTTAGGATTCTCAAAAGGCTACACTTCAGTGAAAGTAGGAATAGAAAAAAAATCAACTTGTTATTTTCTTTTGGCCTGGATTCTAGGTGGAATAAAAGAGCTCTCTTTAAAATGTATAACAATGGCCTGTACTTCATGAAAATGTAGGGTTAAACCTCCAAGCCAAGAATTGACAGTTCTAAGGTAATTATCTATAATTCAGCAAAGAAAGTTACATATTGAAAATTATCAAGAGGAATGGAGGATAAAATGAGAAGGTTCAACTTATGCCTAATAGGAATTCCAGAAGGAAAGAATAGAGATAATTGGGGGGAGAGGGAGGAGAGTTTTAGTATTACAGTAAGTAGCAAGGGTGATAAACAAAAATTTTCTCATATTTAAATGCATCACAATAAAACTATAAACCACCAAAGACCAAGAGAGAAATCTTAAAAGCAACAATAGAAAAAAGAGATTATCTATAAAATAATTCCAACTAGACTAAAATATAGAATTCTCAACAGTAATAAGCCACAAGATATTTAAAAGTCTTCAAAACAATGAAAGAAATTAACCATCAATTCAGAAATATATATCCAGATAAATTCCTAACCAGGAGTTAGGAAAAATAAATTTTCAAACAAACAAAAAAGTATCTAGTACAGCAAGAAGGAAACGTAACCCAGGAAAGAAGACTAAGAGAAAAGAAAGTTGAGCACATAAATTTGTAAACTTGTCTTTTAGTCTAAATAAATATTGATTATAAATAGATATAATAAATATCAAATAATTTGAAGTAATTAGTTCAAATAAAGATAAACAAATTGCTTTCATGATTATCATATAAAGGGAGAAAAGAGTAGAATTAAAGCATTCTTCAGTCCTCTACTTATTTGCCTTTCACATATCCTCTTTGGTTAAGTCTCTGCTCAAGTCTTTAGCCCATTTATATATTCTGGGTACAAGTCCTTTTTCAGATATATGGTTTGCAGTATTTTTTCACAGTCTGTAGCTTTTCTATTTTTTTTTAAAGAAAACTAGTTTTTTTTAAATATAGGGTGATATATGTTAATTGAAGTACATTTAGAGAATAAGCAAAAAGGAGTAGATAAAAAAGCATCACTAACAATCTCAGCTTTTATAACGTAAAATTTTGATTTTTGTTCACTGTATTGTTAAACAAAAGTAAAAGCAGGCTGTCTGTGTCTCGTGATTTTTTTTTGCTTGCTGTGTTGTGATCATCTTTCCATTTAGAATATTCTTCTGTAGCGTCATTTGAATGAATGCATAGTGTTCAGCATAGTGTTCAATTGACAGAGAGACTTATTAAACTTGTGCCCTACACTGAACATTTAGGTTGTTTCTATTTTTGCTGTTATGAAGAGAGCGCTGATGACATCCTTTGTTTCTCTAAACCTTGCTACCATTCAATATTATTTTCTTAGGTCAAATAGATTCTGGGGCAAGCAGCATATCATGTTTCTAAGGCTTTCCATCTAAAAAAGTATTCCAATCTGCTTCCTCACCCTCTTATCAGCACTGGGTGATAAAAATTTTTCATCAGTATTCATTTCTTTGCCTGTGTGATATAGCTTTTTGCCTATTTTTTAATGACAAATATGTAAACTAATTTAAAATATTTATTAAAGCTTCAAACAAGAATCAATATGTATTTAACCTGTGTTCCAGCCACAGAATATTTCTAATCCTTATGACCGCTCTGCAGGGTGGGAGGTGCTTTATCATCAGTATTTTGCAGATGAGGTTCAGAAAAAATAACTTGCCTAAGGTAACCTAGCTCTTTTCTATTTAATAATTTTTTTATTTTTTTAAAATTACAGTTGGAATACAATATTATAATAGTTTCAGGTGTACAACATAGTGATTAGACATTAGGTCACTTACAAAGTGATCACCTTGATAAACCTTGTACCCATCTGACACCATACAGAGTCACTACAATGCTATTGACTACACTCCCTATTCTATGCTTTACATTCCTGTGACTATCTTGTAACTACCAATTTGTACTTCTTAATTCCTTCCCCTTTCACCCAACCCTCAACAATCTCTCATCTGGCAACCATTAAAATGTACTCTGTATCTATGAGTTTGTTTCTATTCTGTTTGTTTGTTTCGTTTCTTTTTAGATTCCACTTGTAAGTGAAATAAAGTGGCATTTGTCTTTCTCTGACCTACTCTACTGAGCAGAGTACCTTCTAGTTTCATCCATGTTGTTGCAGATAGCAAGATTTCATTTTGTTTTTTATGGCTGAGTAATATTCCATTGTGTGTGTGTATGTGTGTATGTATCACCTCTTCTTTATCAAATCATCCATTGGTAGACACCCAGGCAGCTTCCATATCTTGATTATTTTAAACAATGCTGCAATGAACATATGGTTTTACATGTCCCTTCGAAGTAATGTTTTGGGTTTCTTCGAATAAATGCCCAGAAGTGGGATAACTGGATCTTCCTTTGTCTCTTGTTATAGCCTTTATTTTAAAGTCTATTTTGTCTGATATAAGTATTGCCACCCCAGCTTTTTTTCTATTTGCATTTTCATGAAACATCTTTTTTCTTTCAGTCTGTGTGTCTTTTGACTTGGAGTGAGTCTTTTGTAGGCAGCATATGTAAGGATCTTGTTTTCTTACCCATTCAGCCACCCTATCTTTTCATTGGAGCATTTAATCCATTTACATTTATTTATTTTTTTATTTTTTAGGCAAGGCAACCCTTGGTTGATCTCACAGATTACAAGGACCTTGTTAGCTTACAATCCCTTATTTTTTTTTTATTTTTTACGCCTACAGCACGTGGTCTCTGTAGGTGGTCTCCAAGTTAGTACCAGGCCTGACCCTGCTTAGCTTCAAAGATCAGACTGGATCAGGCTTGCTCAGGGTAGCATGGCCATAGACTCCATTTCCATTTAAAGTAATTGTTGATAGATATGTAGTTATTGCCATTTTATTATTCATATTGTTGATCTTTTTTTCTTTTTTCTTCTTCTTAAAGACTCTCTCCTACATTTCCTGTAATACTGGCTTGGTTGTGATAAACTCCTTTAGCTTTTCCTTGTCTGGGAAGCTCTTTCTTTGTCCTTTAATTCTAAATGATAGCTTTGCCAGGTGGAATAGTCTTGGTTGTAGTTACTTGTTTTCATCACTTTGAATATTCCCTGCCAATCCCTTCTGGCCTGAAAGTTTCTGTTGCGAAATCAACTGAGAGTCTTATGGGAGTTCCCTTGTAGTTAACTAAATGCTTTTCTTTTGCTGTATTTAAGATTCCCTCTTTGTCTTTAAACTTTGGCATTTTAATTGTGATGTGTCTTGGTGTGGGCCTCTTTGAGTTTATCTTGTTAGGAACTCTCTGTGCTTCCTGGGCCTGTATGTCTATTTCCTTAGCCAAATTAGGGAAGTTTTCCATCATTACTTCTTGAAATAAGTTTTTAGTTCCTTGCACGCTCTCTTCTCCTTCTGGTATCCCTATGATGTGAATGTTGGTACACTTGATATTGTCTCAGAGGCCCCTTAAACTATCCTTGTTTTTTTGAATTCTTTTTTTTTCTTGTTGCTGTTCTGTTTGGGTGTTTTCTGCTACCTTCTCAATTGCTGATTCGATCTTCATCTAATCTACTAATGATTCCTCCTAAGGTATTCTTCATTTCAGACTGGTTCTTTTTTATTTTTTCTATCTCTTGCTGAATTGCTCACTGACTTCATCTATTCTTCCCCTAAGTTCATTGAGCATCTTTATAACCAGTGTTTTGAACTCTGAATCTGGTAGATTGCTTATCTTCATTTTGTTTAGTTCTTTTCTTGGAGCTTTTTTTGGTTCTTTCATTTGGGACATGTTTCTTTGTTACCCCATTTTTCCTGCCTCCCTGTATTTCTATGTATTAGGTAGAGCTGTTATTTTCCTGGTCTTAGTAGAATGGCCTTATGTAGTAGGTGTCCTATTGGGCCTAGTGGCACAATCTTCCATGGTCACTTGAGCTTAATGTTCCAAGTATGTTCCTTGTATGGGTTGTTTGTGTTCTCCTGTTGTGGTTGAGCCTTGGTTGCTGTTTGCATGTCAGTGGAAGGCATTGAGCCTTGGGCTGATTGGTTGTGAGGACTGGCTGTGACCAGTGGAGGAACTTTTGTTCAGGGGCTGATCCTACAAAGCAGGATTCGCTTAAGCAGGGCTCTGCTTACTGCCCAGTCTTCCTTTGGGTGTATCTTCCTCAGATATGCCCCCAGGTAGTGTTCTGGCTCAGACTGAAGCCAGCCACTGGGAATGCGGGCCAAAGTTTCCTATTATTTTATATTAGTTTCAGGTGTATAGCATCGTGGTTAGACATTTATATAATTTACAAAGGGATCTCCCCGATTAGTCAAGTACCTAGCTGGAATTTGACATTGAAATCTGTTGGCATATAGATGTCCTATTACACCAACACCACTTGCTAAAAGACTATACTTTCTCCCTTAAATAGTCCTTGAACTTTTTGTCAAAACTGACGGAAACAGTTTGTGTGAGTCTATTTCTATATTTTCTGTATTTCCCAGGGCTGTGAGACAATCCATTTTTTATTTATTAAGCCACTTTGTTTGTAGTAGTTTGTTATGGCAGCCCTAGGAAACTAATATAAGCATCAAATGTACATATTAAATTTATATCTAAATATTCATTTTTTGAACTTTCAATTTTTAAAGTTCTAATTATCTCCTTGATAAATGCTGAGTAGTGCATTTGTATCATATTAAAACAAGAATTTCTCAAGTATATCAGTATTTGTGATATTATAATTAAAAATTCTATTATTTAAAAGGAACCCACAAATTTCAAGTCAGTTCTCTAGACTCTTACCACTACTTAATTTTTTTCACTTTTATTATCTTTTTGATTTAATTTGCCCAATTAAATATTCTTGTGTGCTATTTGGCATCTTCATTGTATTTTTGTGACAAAATACTTCATGGCAAACTGTATCCTGACATTTCATGATTTATATTCCATGTTTTCATCTTTTTTTTTGAAAATAGTATTAAAATAAACAGTCACTGAATTCTCCCATATAGGTCACAAGTCCTTAGAAAAACAATTTACATGTCTTGTAAAATTAAATCAGTTATATTTTTACCAAACCCATTTACTTTTCAAAAAGAAGACATTTTATGGTCATGTCCATTAAGTCTGAGAATTTTTCTTTAACTTCCTCTTTTCTCCCCAATACTCTCACAACCACCACAATATGAGAATAAAACTGGCCTCATGTTACATTTAACAATCAAATCAATTTTCTAAATAGTTCTCTAATCCATACACATTTCTTTTTTGTCACCAGGATGTCTTCCTTGGTTGTTGTCTCAATCTCCCTGGTGGAGTAAGTGCCTCCATGGTGTGCCCTGTTCGTAGCACTCTGTATTCCTGTGAACCATGGAATGTTTGAATACACTTTGTGGTTCTCTCCTTCCCAAACTCTAAGTTCTGTGCTGGCAGAGGCAGAGTCTGCCTGTTCCCTGTGGGTTTCCTCAGCCCTAGCACAATGCCTAACCACTATGCACTAAGCCCTAGTGTATAGCAACAGGTACTCTACGTGTATCTATATATTTAATGAATCAATAAAAGGCAAAAAACAGCTGAGTTAAATAGTTTTCTTATTAAATTCAAACTTTATAACAACTTAATGTAGACATATTATCTTTTTTTTTTTTACTATTATCCTTTTTACTGGAAAGCTAAGAAATCCAATATATTCAACTTGATAGATATAACCTAAATTAATCATAAATTACCAAATTTGCTTTCAATACTTTATGTTAATCTCATAATACATGCCTCAGTAGTACATCCAATGTTTAATTTAACATATAAGCAGCCTGAACATTCTTAGTGACTTTAAACTTGAACATGCCCAGTTGTAAGGCCAAGGATTCTCTTTCCTTCACTGTAGAAAGCCTTACTTACTAGTAAGTAAGCTAAGGCATGAGAAAGAGGTGTGTGTTTTCCTGGATGGAAACTCTACTAGGTTGTATCTGGGTGTTTTCACATATTGGTGAGAGACTGGTTACAGTGATAATTCTAATGTATACATGCAGAATATTCCTGTAAGTAGTTTGGTACAGAAGACAGTTTAGCATAGTGGATAAAGTGCTCCCCTAAGGGCCCAACCCAGTAAGTGGATTTCTATTCTCGGTTTCTGTACTTGGGCCAATTATTCTAAGGTCTCTGCTTTTGTTTTCCATCTTTACAATAGGTCTAATGTAGGAATCAATGGGAATTAACTTCAAGGTTCCAGGAACTCTTTAGAAAAGGATAATTTACTTATCCAGAAAATGGTTTTTATACTGAAACTGAATAAAGTAGAGTCCAGGTCAACTTAATGCTTATCTCTTAGGACATTAACAGCTAGAAGGTTAGGACTCTATTTGGTGGAGTATAAAGTGTATTGGGCTTGTGTCTACCCAACTGTGGCTCCACAACTGAGTTTTTCAGTTTTATCTGGATTTTTGAAGTTGCCTAAACATAGTGCATGCTGAGGAAATGCTGACAAAATATTTTGTGAGTCACTCACCATCATGTGCTCCTGTGAGGTAAGATATTGCCTTCCCCTTCCCATTCTTTTTTGATAAACACTAACTGATATTATCTGACTTTTGAATAAATTGTAAGGAGAGTTTGTTATATCCCCTATTAATTTTGATTGTATCATTCCTGCTTTCACCTAATCCTAATAAATAGCTAGTATCTTATTGTCTTGTGTTTGCCTCACACCACAACACTGTTGGGAATAATATAAAGGAAAGCTGCTTTCCCTAAACAGAAATAGCAAAAAATCAAAAACAAAAACAAACAAACAAAACTTAAGGGAGTCAGGATAAAAAGGTGAAAGAAGAATGAATATAATGATAATATAGAGGCTCATAGATTCTTGGATATCCTAGTAGTTCCAGAAACAAAAGTCTTCTCTAAAGAGGAAGCGGAGAGATCCTACATATTTTCTATTAAAAATACAGAGTAATGAAAACTTTGCAATTAGTATTTAGTTTTAATTATTTTTGAATGAATGTCCACAACCTCTCTTTGTGTAGGTATGACTTTCCTTAATGACTAATATACCAATATGTTTTAGGAAAACAAATCTTCTCACCTTCCAAATGTTTCTCATGTCAATCATCTAACTCAAAAGAAGTTATTAGATTTAACAATTAAAATATGTGCCTTGTAAAGTAAATAATTTTCATCCCATAGTTGTAGTATGGTCTTAGTCTTCTGGGCTTTTTCCTGTTTTAGCAGCACATCAATCAAATATATAGTAAGAGTTGGTAGTACTCTCATTTGCTTGTGACCTGTGTTCAGAGACACTGATCATAAAGGGAAATGGAGTTAGCTTTTGACTAATATTTCTTGGTTGCACTGTGGTCTTAGTCTTGTTTAAAAGGAAAGTAATAGCCATGTGGCCAGTGGAGAAGATTGCAAAGCATCTAGAGCTGTCTATATAAATAACTCGGGAATTCAGATTACTGAAAGCATTGACATAAATTTAGTTTGGAAGACACTCTGAAAATCACTCTCAAAAGGCACTCTGTCAATTACTCTTTTCCACTCAGTCTACAACATTGTCTTATAGGAGCAATACAGGTACATCTTAAATATCTACCTAAAGATAAGTCAGCAACTTAAAAAAATTATACCAACTACATCACTAACATCAATTGCCCAGTAGATGAAGGTAAAAGACTGAAAGCTATAAGGAATAGAAGCAACAGAGAACAAGTCACCACAGTACCATTTTCTATGCATCCTAAACTGTGATAAGTACCTACCTGATCATAGCTGTGTCTCAATTTCTAGCTTCTGAGTCAAGTTACTACCACCTGGTATGATTTGCAATGACCCCAAAAGAGCTGGTGATATCTCATGTTAAATTGTGAAAGACATTCTGTCTTGCAGATATTATCCTTCTCCAAGTCAAAAAGATTATTTTCCCTCCAGTTCATTTTCCCTCTTTATTTCTGACATTAACTCAGAGCATCTTTATAAGAGGATCTGCTTCTGCTTTATTCACTCCAGCTTTGCTTTTAGCTTAGGATGTAACAATCAACCTTTATTCTTACAAGGGAGATTAGGCCATATGTTATGGATTATTCAACCCATTGCTTTTTCAGTTGTGTGGGTATTGCAGAAGCATTGTCACTGGAGTTCTGTTTCTAAGACTTATTTTATGCCTGCCCATAAGTCTTGTTTCTAATTCTGATCCTGGATTTTCAATGGACAAGTGAAGGGAAGTAAAGAGCAGAGAGAGCAGATTATTAATACAAATTTCTATCAGCACTCCTTCCTATATCCTATCCACCCAAGGATAACGTAATTTTGAGAGACACTAAAAGCCACAGAACACAATTTTTCCCCCCTAAGGACCAGTCTTACTGATGATAATGTGCTGATTAATGTGTTTATTGTCTAGAAAGATGCCTTCATTGATCCCTACCCAACTCTATTAAGTCAAAGACACAAGTTGATACTAGAGAAAGCCAGGCAAAAATGCTTAGGGAAGCATCAAGGGCATTGGTTTGGCAATCTTGAGTTGCTTTGTCCCTGGGCTAAGAAGCTTGGCATTAGGAGAGCACAATAACGTTAGAAGGAAGATATTTAAAAAGGCAATTGTGATCTGCTCTGGAGTCCAATGGGAGCTCCTCTGTATACCAAAGGGACCTAAATTCTTTTTTCTAATTCAACTAAGACCTGAAGAATACCTGAAGAATATGAAATAATCTGGTTTCTCCAAGACACAGCTAGGATTGGGATATTACACTTTTAGAGGAAGACTGAGAGTCTTTCATGTCCACCTCAGTCTGGTTCTAAGTATGTAGTGAACTTTTATGATGCCTCCTACACTGTTATAGAGATTTTGATCAAGGAAAACAACACATGCGAACTCCTTTCCTACTAATCCTATAGAAGGGTATATTGAAGCTCTTTCTTTTTTTTTTTTTTTTCTCCCTAAAGCTACTGTGACACTAAGGGAGGTAGTTCAGCACTATTTGGGATTCTCACTTCAAGAGAGAATGAGGAGAAATAAATAGTGCCAGAAAGTAAGAAATGTTGACTTCTTATTCTGAACTGCTTGTTTCATAAAATAATTTAAACCATTCCTGGGTCAATTTTCCCATCTCTCATAGGGAGAGGCCACTTCCTATGCATGATTCTTTGTGAGAATAATGTGATATTTACCAATTGCTCATGATGAAACACAGTGAAGAATATTACATTAAAACAGCAGTTTTTTTATTTATGTACTTTAAGTGGAGAGTAGTTGTATGTTATTCAATAGGTGGTTTTATAGAGTCCTGCCCAGCTGCAAGAGGTTAAAATCAGATAATTTATCTCAGAATCTTCTGTCATTTTATACTGTCACATTAATGGAAAATTTTTATAACATTCATTTTTAAGAGAAATTAGGGGGAATCTCCTAGAGAGATTGTAGTCTTGTAATGCAGAGTTGAAATGTAATGGTTTCAACATGGTTGTCTTCAATGCCAACATAAACCAAAGATAAATTACATTTAATCAGTAAAACAAGTTTAATATATGGCCTACAGGTTGTTGGAACCAATTAATATTTGTAAGCATATTATCTAAATTCTTAAGTGAAGGGCATTATACAAATTGCATTATAGTAGATCGGGTTCAAGTTAAAAACAATTCTAACTTGTATAGTGCCTGGAGTAAGGGGAAATGAAAAAGAAAAAGACTTTTTAGTTAGGCTAATACTTCCTATCTTGAAATGCAACTTGGATGTGATTATGAAGAATGAAACATTTAGAAAATAATTACTAAAACTAGTACTGAAAAGGTCGACAAGAGTTTCCCCCCTCCTTCCTTCAAAAGCTAACCTCCAAACAAAATCTTAGGCTGAAGTTTTAAAATGCCTGCTGCAAACAATTGCCATTTTCCAAGTACAGACTGCCAAGTGCACAGAGCAAAGTTTAGTCAAAGTTCATTTTCAGGTCATCCACCCTGGGACCATCAATCTGGACAACCTCTGGGTAACCTCTTCAAGCCTATGGACTGGAGCGGGAATCCTTTGCAGCCTCATTAGAGCATGCAACAATTAATTTGTCTTAAATAGGAGATTAAACAGTCACATACAGTTTAGAGAGAAGGTCAGAAAGTGGATCTTGAGGTGCATTTACAACCTCTGCTTGGGAGTCCTCCCAGGCCTGCAGGGAGGTGAGGCAGACTGAAAAAAGAAATAATTGTATAGGACAAATATAACAAAACCTTCATGATAAATAGGCATACATAAGTAGGAGAGAAATTTAACCTGACAAAAAATCAAAAGTATTTTTAATGTTGTTCAGCTATGCCTGTCTTTCAGAAGACTTAGGGTGAGAACTCAGGCAAACATGACTTCACAAATTCAGTGTATATTAACCCAGAAAACTCACTATTGTCCTTGAACTTACTTCTGAATGTATCTTAGACTTGTATTCATGAACTAGAGAGTCTGTCATGAGAAAATGGGAGAAAAGTTCTGATGTGAAGTTCTATTGAGTCAGTGCTGTTTGCGAATTGACAGTGAATTGAACCATTGTTTTCCAAGATACCATTTTGCCATAATTAGAGAAGTTAAATGCTAATTAGCATTAGCAATGCACACAAGAAATTTTGAAAAATAGATAAAATAGTATTTATCAACAATAGAAGAATGTAAGGTTCCCAATTACTGTCTTATCCAAAAACTGATTATCTATTTATCTATCTATCTATCTATCTATCTATCTATCTATCTATCTATCTGACTTTTATAATAATAAATTTCATTAGTTAAAAGTTAATTTTTACATAGTAAAATAGGAATTAAAAAACCATGGCATTATAAGCTGTATGTGAAGGTGTGATGGATATGATCAGATTTATAAAGTGTGTTGGTTTTTTTATATTTTTTGATAAACAATATAATGTAATTTGTCTATATCGACAAATTTTACATTTATTAAGTAAAATAGTATGCCATGTATAAATGAAATTTAAATAATGTATTGAAAATAAGTATAGATAGTTGAATAAGGAGTTGCTCAAAATTATGAGTTGGAGAGCAAAAGATTCTAAAAGATTAAGGTATATTAAACAAGTAAATCTATTTATGGTTATAAAGCATCAAGAGAAAAAATGAAATCATGGCCAAGTCCATTAAACATTTTCCACAGATCTAAAAGAAATCATTGAACATATAAAATTCTGATTAATATTTGATATTAAATCTCCAGTATTTCTACCAGATTATACTCATTTTTAATGCTAGCATTTTAGTCCTATAAGACTATCATTTTAATTTTTTCCTGAAAATAAGCAATGGTTTTATAATCTGTTTTTATTTTTTGACAGGTTAATTGAAATATAATTTTCATAAAGTTTACTCTTTTAGGTATACAGTTCCATGAATTTTTATAAATATATATGAGTGTATAACTGCTACCACAATCAAGAAATTGAACGTTTTCAATTTCAATTTCCCTTATGCCTCTTTGTAGTCAATCCTCTTTCTCCATTTCACAGCTCCCACTGATAATGATTATAGTTCTTTTAGTTTTGCCTTTCTTGAATATCATATAAGTGTAATCATTCATATAATTGTTTCTGGCTTCTTTCATTAAAAAAAAAAAAACATGTTGTATTCAGTAGTTTGTTTCTTTTTATTGCTAAATAATAGTCCATTGTATGAGTGTACAACAGTTTGTTTATCTGGCTATTGGATACTTGGATTGATGGCAGTTTTTGGTGATTATGAATAAAGCTGTTATGAACATTCATATGCAGATCTTTGTGTGAACATAAACTTTCATTTCTGTTAAGTAAATACCTAGGAAGGGGACTCCTGAGTCATGTAGTAAATGTATGTTTAACTTTATAAGACTTTATATGAAACTGCCAATTTATTTACCAAAAGGACTGTAACATTTGACATTACCACCAGCAATATTTGAGAGCTTCAGTTCTTCCATGTCTTTGTCAGCACTTAGTATTGTCAGTTTTTGAATTGTAGCAATTCTAATACTATATGCATAGTAGAATCTCATCATGGTTTTAACTTGCCTTTACTTACTGGCTAATGATGAATACTTTTTATATGCTTATTTGTCACCCATATTTCTTTGGTGAAACTGAAATACTATCAAATTGCTGACAAGTGTCAGTAGCTGCTTACCTCCAAATTTCTTGTTTAATGAGGAAAACCTTATTTGTGTTAAGTCACTGGTAGTCATGTTCTTTTTTTCATAAAGCTGAATAATCATTCCCAAAATATACAATCTTTTTAAATTAAGATTTTGTGCTCATATCCCTATATTTCCTTTTTATGTTAATGGCATCACCATTACCCCATCATCTAAGCCAGAAAATTAATCCAATTTTTATTTTTACTGCTTTATCTCCCAAGGCAAAAATTCACGTCTCTTGTATTAACTACGACAATAGCTCTTTCACTAGACTCTATCCCATGTTTTTTCTCCATATTGAAATCAGCTTTAGCACTTTTAAATGCAAATAAGGTAAATTCTTCTGTTTAAATCCTTTGGTAGTTTAACATCTTCTGTAGAAAAAAGATCTGAAGTTCTTAGCAGAACATGCACAACTTTTCACACCCTTACCCCATCTGTCTTCTTAGCTTGATCATCTACTTTGCTCTTCCTTCCCCCCTCTACCCCCGCCCCCTCACCGCCCCCTTACATCCTGTGCTCCTATGGATTAGAACCATTCACCCCTCTCTTCCACAGTTCAGTCCTTGCAATGTCGTTTGTTCTGTTGGGAAAGGCCTCTCCCCTTTTTCTCATCTGGACAACCTCTATTCATATTTCAAGGCCAATGCCATATTTTACTTCTATAAAAC